>NC_091229.1:13531103-13832902 GCF_040958095.1 Procambarus clarkii
TATCTACCCATAATGAAGAAGTTGGAGCGGTATTACCAGCGTCGCGGGTTGAAATTTGTGATGGTTGACTCTGCAAGCAATGCAATCCCAGCAGCATTGCCTACACACGGTGTGCTTACACATAAGTTAAGTGAAGGAGTTGCCTCTGCTTATCATCGGATGAAGAACAACAACTTGAACGCAGATGTGGATGAAGCTGGAGGTGAAACTACAAAACCCCATTGCAAAGCCGTGCCTATAATAGATCTCACAGGAGATATAGAACTGATTGATTTAACAGTTGACTAGAAATATATATATATAAACTATTGACTTTATTTATTTATTTACTATTATTACCATTTTCCATGCTTGCAATTAATAATAATAAAAATAATATTATACTCTGTGTTTATCTTCCCGCTTTAACAAACAGTTGAGTGCGTTTATAGATGTGATAGAGGAATGAAAAAGAGTAAATGGTAACTCTAGAGATACTGTATATAATTCTTACATCCGCAAACTCGCGTTTAATAACTGACAAGATGTGTTCAAGGTATATGCTTCATAAGCTAACCAGTCCTAAAGACTGCAAAGTAGGTGATTATCTGGCAACGGATGAGTTCCATCCTGGTGACTGTATAGTGTATGATATTCCTTCAATTCACACCCATTCAGGAGGAATGTCTTGCGAGATCTGGGAAAGGTATCCTTATACACGACTACAGCGAGCGATCCAACCATTAAGTAACTATGTGGTGGTGGCTGATCGCGTTAAAGTGGGAGGAGCTGTCTTTTCTCCTTCCCCCTCACCAGAAAGTCTACCACATGTTATAGCTATTGTGACCAGATATAGCGCAGGACCACCAATAGAAAATAACGCTGTTAACCAAAAAATTCTATTAGAGCCGTGTGGGGAGGATATAGATTGTATAATGGAGGGACTCCGCAACGATACTAAGATCAGGAAACGATGGAGCTTTAAACTATGCATTAATCAAATTTTAAGCATGACTAAGCGACATAATTCAATCAAGCGCATTAAAATTCCTTATGGATTGGGAATGATTGACAGTGATGACTTGAATCCAGATGAAAAGCTTGAATGGGAGGTCAACTACTACACAGCTCTGGCTCACTTAGCCATGGTGTTAAAGAAACATGGAAAACAACTCATAATAGTTGAAAAACAAAAAAAAAACAAAAAACTTTTTGAAACTCCGCTGATAACTGCATTAAGCTGAGTGGTATGTCTCTGTCTGTCTGTTAGTTATTATGTTTTGTTTTTTACCAAGATAAATATGTAAGTGTCTACCAGTTATTGAATAAAACGTAATAAGAGAAAGATTAACTTTTTTCACCTATTATGCTATCACCATATGTCTGTCTGTCTGTCTGTCTGTCTGACAGTTATTATGTTTTGTTTTACCAAGATAAATATGTAAGTGTCTACCAGTCATTGAATAAAACGTAATAAGAGAAAGATTAACTTTTTTCACCTATTATGCTATCACCATATGTCTGTCTGTCTGTCTGTCTGACAGTTATTATGTTTTGTTTTACCAAGATAAATATGTAAGTGTCTACCAGTTATTGAATAAAACGTAATAAGAGAAAGATTAACTTTTTTTTCACCTATTATGCTAACACTAGTCTCTGTTTTTTTTTCTGTTGGATCGAACGATTACTAATGGTTGATGATGATGAGTGAAAACTCGCGCTATGGAAAGACTCAAGGTCGGTCCCTAACGAGATGCGATGAGGCGGAATGAGTAACCACGCTTACATTTTCAAATGTTATAAGAACTGAAAAGCAGACTTGTTATAAGAACTGAAAAACAGACTTAACCCAGAGCTCATCCGGACTGTTTACATTGGATAATGTAGGTCTTAAGAGAGAGAGAGAGAGAGAGAGTGTGTTGAACTCGGGATAATGAACAAGTCAATTTAATAATAGTAACAAGATTGTGTTTTTTCCATATTATCGTATATATGCTTACTTTGCTTGCAAGATTGTGTTTTCCATATTGTGTTTGGATGTAATGGCTAAACATGGTTTTACATTTCATTATTCAGACAAGATCATCCGGTCTGGGAAGGGAGCGGTGATGGTTCGGCCATGGAGCGGGGTGGTAGGGGTATGGGTTTGTGGGGGTGGACTGGGAGAGGGGTACGGCCGGCTCATTCATTCAGGTTTTAGTAAACGCTAACCTCCGGACTTTGACTGAGTTTACTAAGTGAAGTGACGTGTGGTGGACTTTAGAGAGGGAGAGATAGAGAAGCAGAGAGACAGAGAGAGAGACAGAGAGACCGAGAGAGAGAGAGAGAGAGAGAGAGTGAGAGAGAGACAGAGAGAGAGACAGAGACAGAGAGACAGAGAGACAGAGAGACAGAGAGACAGAGAGAGAGAGACAGAGAGAGAGAGAGAGAGAGAGAGAGAGAGAGAGAGAGAGAGAGAGAGAGAGAGAGAGACAGAGAGAGAGAGAGAGAGAGAGAGAGAGAGAGAGAGAGAGAGAGAGAGAGAGAGAGAGAGAGAGAGAGAGAGAGAGAGAGAGAGAGAGAGAGAGAGAGAGAGAGAGAGAGAGAGAGAGAGAGAGAGAGAGAGACAGAGAGACAGAGAGACAGAGAGAGACAGAGAGACAGAGAGACAGAGAGACAGAGAGAGACAGAGAGAGAGACCGAGAGACAGAGAGACCGAGAGAGAGAGAGGCAGAGAGACAGAGAGAGACCGAGAGACAGAGAGACCGAGAGAGAGAGAGGCAGAGAGACAGAGAGAGAGAGAGAGAGAGAGAGAGAGAGACAGAGAGACAAAGAGAGAGACAGAGACAGAGAGACAGAGAGAGAGAGAGAGAGAGAGAGAGAGAGAGAGAGAGAGAGAGAGAGAGAGAGAGAGAGAGAGAGAGAGAGAGAGAGAGAGAGCGAGAGAGAGACAGAGAGGCAGAGAGAGACAGAGAGAGAGAGAGAGAGAGAGAGAGTCGCGGACCGTAGCGAAACGCATTGGTAATGGATGCCCCAACCACTTCCGCCGTGTTTGAGGAGATATAACCAAGCTACTTGGAAAAGTCTTTCAGTCAGCCTCTAACCAGTGACCCGTACGCACACCCCTCCGCAGACATTGAAAAACGCTTAAGGGTAATGGTATACAGTCCTCCTGCTGGAGTCTACTCTCACATCCTCTCACACTTAGCACTTCCTGTAGGGGGAGTTAATTGTTTGTCTAACCGCATAATGACCCACTGCAGTCTCACAGCGAGGGTGGCTTCACTCTTTCATGACCCGAACACACAGAAAAGGCATCCCAAAAACCACGAGGACTAGAACCGCGTGCTCCAATTACCTCCGACACGCGCCAAAACTTCCGGGAAATCACCCCCAAAAACCCTTGAGGACTAGACACCTGCGCGCCACCTGCCAGGTGCCACTCACATGTCTTTTCCATGCATTTCTTACAACCCCAACAACACGGCTTCCCTCTTTCAGGACCAGAACACACAGAAAAGCTCCCCAAAACCACGAGGACTAGAGCAATGCACCCCACTTAAGGGCTTCCTGTAGGGGAGTTAAATGGTTTGTCTAACCGCATAATGACCCAGAGCAGTCTCACGACGACGAGGGGAAGCTCCCACTCACCCTTCCCTCCCTCCATCCATCCCATACCCCTCCCCCCACCCCAAACAACATAACAGACTGTGTTGGGTCTCCTCGCATCTACACGCAATCTCACGATCAACAAAATTATTATCCGCACACAGGATTAAGTCTATGCAAAACACACATACATATTCATTTATTCCTTCCTCTTATCCTTCTATTTTCTTACTCTACCACATCCCCAACAACATGGCTTCACTCTTTCAACACCAAAACACACCCCAAAACCCCGAGGACTAGAACCGCGCGCTCCAATTACCTCTGACACGCGTCATAACATCCGGGAAATTCCCCCAAAAAACCCTTGAGGACTACGGCGACGCGCTGCGACTACGACGACGCGCACCACCTGGCATCCAACAACATGATCTCCCCTCGTTCCTGACCACATACCATAACACAGGACGCTCACACGCGTCCGAAACGCGCCAAACTTCCGGGAAAATCCCCCCAAAACCCTCGAGGACTACGACGACGCGCTGCGACTACGACGACGCGCACCACCTGGCATCCAACAACATGATCTCCCCTCGTTCCTGACCACATACCATAACACAGGACGCTCACACGCGTTCGAAATGCGCCGAACTTCCGGGAAAATCCCCCCAAAACCCTTGAGGACTACGACGACGGGCTGCGACTACGACGACGCGCCTCACCTGTCCAGCTGGCACTCACGAGTGCCACCTGGGCAGGTGGCGCGCGTCGTCGTAGTCACATATTACACTACTCTCACTCACTAAGGCACATTTATACAAGCACTCGTAGGTGGCCTGACAGCTGGTTTCGCTCGTAGACACGGAGGGTACTTGCAGTAGGGCGTGCTGTATGCTTAACAGACACACGCACACACTGGCACTGGCGATGAGTAAGGTGGTGACGTCACGTAGTAGTGAGGGCGGCGGCGGGCACTTCGAGGTACTGAGGTACTGAGGTACACGCTCGGGACGAGTGGTGGCTGGCGGCGGCTGTGGTACCATGCAGGTACACTTGTGGTAAAGTCACATACAGGTTACTTAGGCGGCGGCACTGCCTTAGTTCACTCTAAGTCACTCACAACGATCTTTGTCACCAGGGGTTACCTGATACCAGTCTGTTTCGCTCTGGAGATTTGTCAGTTAGGCTTCTGAACAATATATTCACACTCGTGATTCTGGGCGAGTGTGTAGTATATCGTAGAGACGCTGAGTTAACTTGACAGTGAGGAATAGACGGTGTTCAGTCTATTGGCCGGTAGACAGAACAGAACCCGTCCTCTGGGTTTGGTCTCCCACACTTGAATGGTTTTGCCTGAAGCACAGGGCATCTTGTGGGGCACACACAAGGGGATTACAATTTGACCAATAGCATTGCAGCAAAAGGGCGGGAACCAATCATATTAGCTCGTTCGATGAGCAGTAGGAGAGGTGACGTCATGAACACGTCACAAACACGTCATAGCTGCTATTCACCATCGCGCCGGTTGACCCCAGAGGTCAGACGGTCGCTGGCGTCTCCCCTCTCTCTCTCTCTTCACCGGCCAATGTACTCACTGACCCTTGGTGGCAAGTATGCTTAATTCCCTGTATCTACTTCCTGCCTGGACATACGGCGGCCTCCATATTATGAAAGTGTTCCTGGTTAAGTGGGCATTCTGGAGATACCCAAAATGCCAGGTCACTATCCAGGGTTAACAGAAATAGGACCTTGTGCACAAGATCGGTGCACTGTGCACTGCAATAAGCCATTCAAGTCAGTTGTGGGAGAACCTTGAGAGACACTCTCTCACACACCCAAAGGATGGGTATGGCCTCCACTGCCACATAAGGATGAGTATAGGGGTCCAGTACCGCCCACGTGATGGGCATGGGTCCATTACCGCCCACAATATGCTTATTGACGTCATGTACCGCCTACAGGATAGGCATGGGGTCCACTACCGCCCATACGATGGGTTTGGGGATCACTATCATCCACAGGATGGTCCACTACCGCCGACAGGATTGCTTTGGGGACCACTATCATCCACAGAATGGGTATGGGGACCACTATCATCCACAGGATGGGTATAGGGGTCCACTACCGCCCCTAGGTTGGGTATGGGGGTCATGTCCCTCCACAGGAAGGGTATATGCGCCACTACTGCCCATAAAATGAGTATGGGGTCAACTATCGCCTTCAGGATAGGTATTGCGTAGACACCCACTCACAGTATGGGTATGGGGGGGGCCACTGCTACCCACAAGATGGATATGGGGAAACTATCCCCCCACAGGATGGGCATGGGGGTATACTACCGCCCACAGGATTGGTATGGGGTCACTACCACCCACATGATGGGTATGGGGGTCCACAACCTCCCACAGCATGTGTATGGGGGTCCACAACCACGCACAGGATGGGTATGGGGTCCAATACCGCCGACAGGGTGGGTATGGGGGCCACGTCCATCCACAGGATGGGTATAAGCTCCAATACCGCCCAGAAAATAAGTATGGGGTCCACTACCACCCACAGGATGGGTATGAAGTCCACTACTGCCCACATGATGGGTATTGGGTTGACCACCACTCACAGGATGGGTATGAGGTAGCCATTATCACCCACAAGATGGGTATTGGGTCACTACCTCCCACAGGATAGGCATGGGGTCCACTACTGCCCACATGATTGGTATGGGGGGTGCACTACCGCCCACAGGATGGGTATGGTGTCCACTACTGCCTACAAGATGGCTATATTTATTTATTTATTTATTATTTATTTATTTATTTATATACAAGAAGGTACATTGGGTTTGTGAGAATACATAGTATGGTACAGTAATTGCACTCTTGTAAAGCCACTAGTACGTGCTGTGTTTCGGGCAGGTCCTTAATCTAACAGATAATTTTAAGCAGGTAAATTCTATCAGATTTAATAAAATGATAACAAATACATTGCAAGAAAAAAAATGAGATGAGAGAGATTAGTAAGTATATTAAAGCACATTGGTATATTAAAGCTCTGATTGATTACATTGACAGCTTGATTGGTAATTTAAACAAGATTAATAGACACCATACAGCAGATTGACAGTACATATAAGAAGACAGCAATGATCGCAATGATAAAGATGTTCAGATTGGGTACATAAAGATTGGGTAGCAATAGATACAATGCAGTTTTAATGCAAAAGTTAAAAAACTATGAAGATGATATTAGGTATTTTTTAGTACTGTTTTTGAATGATGCAAAAGTTGGACAGCTTTTCAATTCAATAGGGAGTGAGTTCCATAGACTGGGTCCCTTTATTTGCATAGAGTGTTTACACAAATTAAGTTTGACTCTGGGGATATCAAAGAGATATTTATTTCTGGTGTGGTGATAATGGGTCCTATTACATCTGTCCAGGAAGAGTTTCAGAGCAGGATTTGCATTTAAGAACAGGGTTTTGTAAATGTAGTTGACACAGGAGAATTTGTGGAGTGAGATTATGTTTAGCATGTTTAGGGAGTTAAACAAGGGGGCTGAGTGTTGTCTGAAAGCAGAATTTGTTATTATTCTGATTTCTGATTTACCCAGCAGATTTTTGCTGGGTAATGATGGACTTGAGGTGGTTTGCAGTGGTTGAACCCCATGCACAGATACCATAATTAAGATAGGGATAGATTAGTGCATAATACAGAGAGATGAGAGCAGAGTTAGGTACATAATATCTGATTTTGGAGAGTATACCAACTGTTTTAGAGACTTTCTTAGTTATGTGTTGTATGTGGGTACTGAAGTTGAGTCTCTTGTCTAGGAATAGGCCAAGAAACTTTCCATCATTTTTATTGCTAATGTTTACATTGTCTATCTGAAGCGGAATTGCATTTGTAGATTTACTTCCAAATAAAATGTAGTAGGTCTTTTCTATGTTAAGTGTTAGTTTGTTGGTTGACATCCATAAGTGGACTTTTTTAGTTCCTTATTAACAACATTATTTAGTGTATGTGGGTTGGGGTTAGAGTAGATGAGGGTAGTATCATCAGCAAACAAAATAGGTTTCAGAATGTTAGAGACGTTAGGCAGATCATTGATGTAAATAAGAAATAAGAGAGGTCCCAAAATGCTACCCTGTGGCACTCCAACGGTTATTGGTAGAGTGGGAGAGGTTATATTATTGATGGCTACACATTGGTGTCTATCACTAAGATAGGATTGGATATAGTCCAGTGTATGGCCTCGAATTCCTGTATGGCCCCCAATTCCTCGAATTCCCCATGGCTACAGGGTCACTACCACCAACAGGATGGGTATGCGGTGCACTTCCGCCCGCAGGATGGGTATGGGGTCCACTACCAACCACAGGATGGGTATTGGGTCCAATACCGCCCACAAGATGGGTATGGGGTCTATTACCGTCCACAGGATGGGCATGGGGTCCACTACCACCAACAGGATTAGCATATTGGGTTTTCTACTGCCCACAGGATGGGTGTGGGATTTATAATTATAATAAGCACTATTAGTTTATGATTACTTATTAAGTTTATTGTTACAACTTAATCATTATAATTAAGTACCTAATTTCATCTTCATTGTTTCCTACTCTGTGCTTTAAATTTGCTCTGTATCTAGTGTTACCCAATCTTTATGTACTTAATCCTATCAACTTTACTATTGTAATCATTGCTGTCTTCTTATATGTGCTAGCAATATGCTGTATTGTGCCTATTAATCTTTGTTAAATTACCATTCAAGCTGTCAGTGCAATCTATCTAAGCTACCTATATGCTTTAATATACATGCCCAATACGCTACGCGTACTAGTGGCTTTACAAGAATGTAATTATTATGCTATGTATCCTCACAATCCCAATGTACCTTCTTGTATATATATAAATAAATAAATAAATAAATAAATAAATAAACATTCAAATCTCTCTCATCTCATTTTTTTTCTTGCAATGTACTTGTTATCATTTTATAAATTTTGTTAGTATTTACCTACCTAAAATTTTCTGATAGATTAAGGACCAGCCCGAAACGCTGCGCGTACTAGTGGCTTGACAAGAATGTAATCACTATGCTATGTATCCTCAATATCTCAATGAACCTTCTTGTATATATATACATAAATAAATAAATATATAAATAAATAGTTATTACACATAATAATGGCGCTTCCCAAATCAATATTATATACAATATTGTATGCTTTGAAAATCTTTGAAAATAAAAATGAGAATGTATTGTAGGAACGTCAACAGAATACAATGTTACATTACGAATGTCTATGGGGTACATTAAAATCAAATCAAAATCAAAATGTTTATTCAGGAAAAAATACATACATAGAAGATGAGTTACAAACATAATGTTTGATTTATAGATAGAGTTAGTACATATAATACCTAAAGTAACTAATACAACGTTTCCGGCAAAGTGTGGGGAGAGAAACCCCTTAGATTAAAGATTAATACTAACTGAGATTAAAGTATAAATTGTGTTGAAATAAGGAAAAAAAGGAGTGGGGAACATGGCAGAAATCAGCAATTATACAACTTGGTCAACAAAGAGTATTGTTTGAAAATAGTAAGATATAGGTTGACATTTAGAGGGTAAAGTAAGTTACATGGAGTTCATTAGGAATAGTACTTAGTTTTTCTCTTAAACTGGTTGAGAGAGGTACAACCTTTGACATGATTGGGGAGGTCATTTCACAATCTGGGTCCCTTGATTTGTAGAGCATTTCTAATTTGGTTAAGTCGCACTCTTGGAATATCGAATAGGAATTCGTTACTGGTATGGTGCCCATGGGTTCTGTTACAACCTTCTAGGAAACTCTTAAGGTCAGGATTGACATTACAGTTCTGAGTCTTAAATATATAGGGTACACATAAGAGGATGTGCAGTGACTTAAGAACAAGATTTCAGTATCCCAACAGCTCATTCACCCCAAGTGATCTTAAACTTTTGTACTGTTAATTCATATCGATGCATGACAATCAGCAAGGTAACCATAATATTAACGCAAGTCCAAAAATATTGTGAACTTATCTTATTTATTCAAACACACGAAATATCGTAATTACGTGATTAAATACCAACCAACATACTGTTCATATGGTTGAACCAGGATGTTTATGACGCATTGAAATAAAAAAAATCTGCTTAATAATAATTTGAGATAAAAGTCATACTAGCATACAACAATTAATCACATAAATAATCACTATATCACATCAATTAATCACTATACACACACAGTGTTCCACTTATACATACACTAAAAATACACGAAATCATAACACTCAGCATAAAACACACATTTACACTCAATATTACATAAGTGTGTAATATTGCCTTGTAGTTACAAGTCATTTTTCCTCATATTACCACAACTTAACCACCTAGGGCCTAACCTTTATTATGACATATTCTTGTAAAGGTGTTAATTTGGGTTAAAACACTAACAGACATGTGCCTAACCTGCATAGATCTTTGCTGAATATTGCAACTTCATTGTTTTGAAAGGATTGATTTTGGATATAAACTTAAATGACTTGTACCTAACCTGCATGGATCTTTGTTGAATATTGTATCTATATTCTTAGAAAAGTGTTGTTTTGAATATGCACCTAACTGCCCTGTGCCTAACCTGCCTGTGTATATGCTCAATATTGCAACTATATTGCTAGAAAAGTGTTTGTTTTACACATCAATTCAGCTACCTAGTTAGGATCTTTGTTCAACATTTCTAGCAATGTTTTGTTTCGGATGTGGACTCAACAACCCTGAACCTAACATGCCTTGACCTAACGTCAAATGTATCGTACGTTTGGAAAGTTTTTTTTTGTTTTTTTTTCATCTTCATTGTTTTGATAGGATTGATTTTGGATATAAACTTAAATGACTTGTACCTAACCTGCTTGGAGCTTTGTTGAATATTATATCAATATTGTATCTATATATTTAGAGAAATGTTGTTTTGAATATGCACCTAACTACCCTGTGTCTAACCTGCCTGGATATATGATGAATATTGCAACTGTATTGCTAGAAATGTGTTTGCTTTACACATCAACTCTGTTCCTAACCTGCCAGGATCCCTGTTCAATATTCCTGGCAATGTTTTGTTTTGGATATGGACTCAACAACCATGAACCTAACCTGCCTTGACCTAACGTCAAATGTATCGTATCTTTGGGACAGTGTTGTTTTTACATCAACCCAACCGCCCTGGACCTAACCTCTGATACCGGAATCTTGGTTCAGTGTTGCATCTTATTCTTAGCCATGTTTGTTTTTGTTTGTTTTTACATCAATATAACCAAGCCAGCCAACCCAAACCTCAATTACCCGGGTTAATGGAAATGTGTTATTATTGGGCATTTTCTCTTCATAGGCTCAACTTAACCAGCCTCTACCTAACTTTATATACCTCGGTCTGAACTCCATTTTACACATATTCTTAGGAAAGCGATAAGATTCACTATATCTATATCATTAAATAATCAAATTTGCCTTAACCTAACCCGTAACTAAGGGCTTTATACCCCCACCCTCCTTTACCTGGAAATTATACTACATATTGATGATAAGACTCTTCTACATTTTCTAAATTATTATAAATTAAGGTAATATGTCATAAATAAGGATAAATCAGGGATAAATTTAGATAATATGACATAAATAAGGGTCGAATTTGGATAAATTAAGATTATGATATTAAATAAGATAATATGACAAATTAGGGTTAATTAGGGATAAATTAGGGTTAAAGTAGGATCAATTTTTATATGTGAAAATATATTCTTACCTTAATTATCCATAAATTACGCTAATTTTCGAGGAAAGGGTTGGGGAGGGGAGATAAAGCCTTTAGTTAAGGGTAAGGTTAAGGAAAATTAGATTATATAATGATTTAACTTGAAGCAGTGCTCAGGTGTTGTACAGCTTGGGGGAGTGCTCAGGTTTTGTACAGCTTGGGGGAGTGCTCATGTGTTGTACAGCTTGGAGGAGTGCTCATGTGTTGTACAGCTTGGAGGAGTGCTCATGTGCAGTATAGCTTGGGGAGTGCTCATGTGTTGTACAGCTTGGGGGAGTTCTCTGGTTTTGCACAGCTTGGCGGAGTGCTTTTGTGTTGTACAACTTGGAGGAGTGCTCAAGTTTTGTACAGCTTGGAGGAGTGCTCGTGTGTTGTACAGCTTGGAGGAGTGCTCATGTGTTGTAGAACAGCTTGGAGGAGTGCTCATGTGTTGTACAGCTTTTAGGAGTGCTCATGTGCAGCACAGCTTGGAGGAGTGCTCATGTGTTGTACAGCTTGGAGGAGTGCTCATGTATTGTACAACTTGAGGGAGTGCTCATGTGCAGCACAGCTTGGAGGAGTGCTCATGTGTTGCACAGCTTGGAGGAGTGCTCATGTATTGTACAACTTGAGGGAGTGCTCATGTGCAGCACAGCTTGGAGGAGTGCTCATGTGTTGTACAGCTTGGGGGAGTGCACATGTGTTGTACAGCTTGGAGGAGTGCTCATGTGTTGTAGACCTTGGGGGAGTGCTCATGTGTTGTACAGCTTGGAGGAGTACTGATGTGTTGTACTGCTTGGGGAGTGCTCATGTGTTGTCATATCTATCGATGATTTCTGTGTTTGTTTGCTTTTTTAGCAAACAACACAGAAATCATAGATAGATACAGCGATAGCAGACGGCTTGACGTCTGCGAGGCACTACACATCAAGAAGTCAACACCAGCAATCAACAGCCAATTAATGCACAACTATATTCTACCCACTTCAAGACTCCGTTCCAATATAGAAGCATCAAGAAATATGGGCCAATAAAAATAGGCCTTCTGCAGTTACCTACCTTTAATACCCATTGTTTCGTGTTCTGTCTTGTGTAAAAAGTTTATTTTCACCTCATCCAAAACTATTGTAATATATCACCACACCCAAATGTAGGTATAAAAAACTCGAAGATGTTTAAGCTCTATTCAGTTAAAGTTGTGTGTGTGTAAACTAAAGTCTTTGAAAATGTAATAAGTTTTACGAAACGCGCTCAAGTGTCGCGTCAGACTAAAAATAAAAATGAATTTTGGAGAATTGATTTTTGAATTACCATCAACAGTGAAAAGAAACGTAAGAAAGATCGAGAAAATTCCTGTTAGAATTATTAATCTTACTTTTTCGGTCATATTTAATAATATATATATATATATATATATATATATATATATATATATATATATATATATATATATATATATATATATATATATATATATATATATATATATATATATATACATATATATATATATATATATATATATATATATATATATATATATATATATATATATATATATATATATATATATATATATATATATATATATATATATATATATATATATATATATATATATATATATGTATATTCATTTCTTTATATATTTTGTATATAGCTTTTTCATTAAAGGATTTGGAAAGGGGGTGAGGGAGAGGAATAATGTGTTAGAAATAGGAAACGAAGGATAAGGATGGAGCATGAGTGAGTTGTAAATCTTAGTGTTCTGTCAATTTTGGACTTGCTGTAGTTGTGTTTCGTCTGTGTTACAGATGTGTGTTTGGTTACTGAGTTGAAACATCAGCCTGGCTGGCTGGTGAAGGATGTCAGTGTTGGGCTGCTGCCGTTGGTCTGGCTGTTTAAGCTGGTGACTCGGGCTTGTTCAAAGTGACTTCCTCAAACATCAAGCTTCATGCACTGCTTGCTTGCTTCACGAAAGGTTTTCGTAATTTTTTGTCATTTTGTTTCTTTGTGTATATCTCTTTTTAATTATAATTAAGTTAATCATTTATTTGTTTTTTTTTAATTACTTCATGTGAAGATTAGGTCCGGGTCGACCTAATATTCTGAGTGGTCTAAGAGGCCATATAGGATACGTGGTCTTGAAAATTCAGAGGCCCTCTTGAGAGGCAGTTGAGTCTGGTATTCATGAGCATCACTTACAGGACGAGTATATATATAGCATAAAAGAACTAAACAAAAAATAATATAACCAGTTGGTTTTCCTCCTATTATCGAGGTGCATAAACATACCGCCATGCTGCAATGACTGCATGTTTACTCTAAGGACGAGTGGCGCTGCCCAATATACTCGCCCTTCTCGGTAAAGTTTTAATGTGAAATCCGACCTGCACAATCACTCTTGAGACTTCCCTGACGTACACACTGCTGACATCACCCTAGTTTTAGCCTCGTCTCTGCTGGGTTTTCCAAGAGGCCTGGTCGAGGACCGGGCCGCGCGGACGTTAGGCCTCGAAATCTTCGCTATGTAACGAAGGTTCCCGCTCGCTCTTCAGCTAGGATATCCGTTATCTTGAGATGATTTCGGGGCTTTAGTGTCCCCGCGGCCCGGTCTTCCACCGGGCCTTCACACCCAGGAAGCAGCCCGTGACAGCTGACTAACACCCAGGTACCTATTTTACTGCTAGGTAACAGGGGCATAGGGTGAAAGAAATTCTGCCCATTGTTTCTCGCCGGCGCCCGGGACCACAGGATCACAAGTCCAGTGTTCTGTCCGCTCGGCCGACCGGCACCCTTAACATTATTCCCAACAGCATTTTGTGTTCCCAGGCGGTCACCCATCCAAGTACGAACCAAACCCAACGTTGCTTAACTTCCCTGATCGGACGAGAAGTGGTGTTCTCAACGTGGTATGGTCGTTGGCAATACCACATTGGCGTCAGGGTTTGTACTTGTATCGCGGTCGTCCTTATGAGATTTGATTTATTATGTAGCACATACCCATCCTGCAGGTGGTAGTGGAAGGGTTACAGAGGCACTATACCCATCCTGCAGGTGGTAGTGGAAGGGTTACAGAGGCACTATACCCATCCTGCAGGTGGTAGTGGAAGGGTTACAGAGGCACTATACCCATCCTGCAGGTGGTAGTGGAAGGGTTACAGAGGCACTATACCCATCCTGCAGGTGGTAGTGGAAGGGTTACAGAGGCACTATACCCATCCTACAGGTGGTAGTGGAAGGGTTACAGAGGCACTATACCCATCCTGCAGGTGGTAGTGGAAGGGTTACAGAGGCACACTATACCCATCCTGCAGGTGGTAGTGGAAGGGTTACAGGGGCACACTATACCCATCCTGCAGGTGGTAGTAGAAGGGTTACAGAGGCACTATACCCATCCTGCAGGTGGTAGTGGAAGGGTTACAGAGGCACTATACCCATCCTGCTGGTGGTAGTGGAAGAGTTACAGAGGCACACTATACCCATCCTGCAGGTGGTAGTGGAAGGGTTACAGGGGCACACTATACCCATCCTGCTGGTGGTAGTGGAAGGGTTACAGGGGCACACTATACCCATCCTGCTGGTGGTAGTGGAAGGGTTACAGGGGCACACTATACCCATCCTGCAGGTGGTAGTGGAAGGGTTACAGAGGCACTATACCCATCCTGCAGGTGGTAGTGGAAGGGTTACAGAGGCACTATACCCATCCTGCAGGTGGTAGTGGAAGGGTTACAGGGGCACACTATACCCATCCTGCTGGTGGTAGTGGAAGGGTTACAGGGGCACACTATACCCATCCTGCAGGTGGTAGTGGAAGGGTTACAGAGGCACACTATACCCATCCTGCTGGTGGTAGTGGAAGGGTTACAGGGGCACACTATACCCATCCTGCTGGTGGTAGTGGAAGGGTTACAGAGGCACACTATACCCATCCTGCAGGTGGTAGTGGAAGGGTTACAGAGGCACACTATACCCATCCTGCAGGTGGTAGTGGAAGGGTTACAGGGACACACTATACCCATCCTGCTGGTGGTAGTGGAAGGGTTACAGAGGCACACTATACCCATCCTGCAGGTGGTAGTGGAAGGGTTACAGAGGCACACTATACCCATCCTGCAGGTGGTAGTGGAAGGGTTACAGGGACACACTATACCCATCCTGCAGGTGGTAGTGGAAGGGTTACAGAGACACACTATACCCATCCTGCTGGTGGTACTTGATGTGGCTCAGAGAGACACCATATTGTATTATATTGACACCATATGAATTATATCTCGTAATAAATACCACTTGTGCTTAAGTGGATATGTATATTGACATGAAAATGCCAGCCTCTATAGAGGGAGTGATCATATGTGCGCAAACTATCACACGTCCACTCCAGGTCCATTGGGCATGTTACATATGGATCAGCCAATTCCCAAGCTGGACAGAGCCGTTTGGGCACGTTTTCTTTCACTTGATTTTATTTTCAACTGCAAGTAAATAAGTTGAAAATACACACACACACGCATACACACACACACACACACACACACACACACACACACACACACACACACACACACACACACACACACACACACACACACACACACACACACACACACACACACACACACACACACACACACACACACACACACACACACACACACACACACACACACACACACACACACACACACACACACACACACACACACACACACACACACACACACACACACACACACACACACACACACACACACACACACACACACACACACACACACACACACACACACACACACACACACACACACACACACACACACACACACACACACACACACACACACACACACACACACACACACACACACACACACACACACACACACACACACACACACACACACACACACACACACACACACACACACACACACACACACACACACACACACACACACACACACACACACACACACACACACACACACACACACACACACACACACACACACACACACACACACACACACACACACACACACACACACACACACACACACACACACACACACACACACACACACACACACACACACACACACACACACACACACACACACACACACACACACACACACACACACACACACACACACACACACACACACACACACACACACACACACACACACACACACACACACACACACACACACACACACACACACACACACACACACACACACACACACACACACACACACACACACACACACACACACACACACACACACACACACACACACACACACACACACACACACACACACACACACACACACACACACACACACACACACACACACACACACACACACACACACACACACACACACACACACACACACACACACACACACACACACACACACACACACACACACACACACACACACACACACACACACACACACACACACACACACACACACACACACACACACACACACACACACACACACACACACACACACACACACACACACACACACACACACACACACACACACACACACACACACACACACACACACACACACACACACACACACACACACACACACACACACACACACACACAGAAGTCTCCAGAAGAGTTAGGGGGGACATGATCACCACATTCAAGATTCTGAAGGGGATTGATAGGGTAGATAAAGACAGTCTATTTAACACAAGGGGAACACGCACAAGGGGACACAGGTGGAAACTGAGTGCCCAAATGAGCCACAGAGATATTAGAAAGAACTTTTTTAGTGTCAGAGTGGTTGACAAATGGAATGCATTAGGGGGTGATGTGGTGGAGGCTGACTCCATACACAGTTTCAAGTGTAGATATGACAGAGCCCGATAGGCTCAGGAATCTGTACACCTGTTGATTGACGGTTGAGAGGCGGGACCAAAGAGCCAGAGCTCAACCCCCGCAAACACAACTAGGTGAGTACAACTAAGTGAGTACACACACACAAACACACACAAAGAGGAGGGACCAAAGGCGGGACACACACACACACACACACACACATATACACACACATATACACAAAGAGGCGGTACCAAAGAGCCAAAGCTCAACCCCCGCAAGTACAAATAGGTGAGTATACACACACACACACACACACACACACACACACACACACACACACACACACACACACACACACACACATATACACACACACACACAGCCAGATTTCATCCATTGATTTGAGGAGTAGAAACTACTCTAAATAGGTAACATGTTTGTGACATTGTATTTACTATTTATTTCTGCGGAATCGAGCTATTAGTGTTGGAAATAACCAACAGTTTGATACATCTTTGTATTTTATGCAACTTTTGTATTAACCAAAGTAGTTACTAAAATTTCTAACTTGTAGATTTAATCATTATCATGATTTATTCACTGCCAGATTCTTCCTAGTGAGAGTGACGACGTGAGGAACGACAGGCAGCAACATGAATTCTCTCCACATTTAGTTGGATTTATAACAAGAGTCCAGTTTATCATTTCCTTTACTAAAAATAGTTACTTACTAATAAGTTTAATTTCGTAGTATACCGCTATTTACTGGAACTCCCTTATTTAGTTGATATTAAACATTCTAGAGGAAATTACTTTAATGTAAATGATTTTACTTTAATTTCCTCGATTAGTGGCACAACTTTAATAAGCCAATTTATGTTACGAGAAATTCTATTTTATCACAGAAGAATTTAATGTGATATTAATACTCGTCACTACCTCTTCCTTCCTTAGTCAATTGCGATATATACATATACATTTACGCTCAAGATGTCTATTGAGAGCCGCGCATGCGCAATAAGGAAGAGGAAGAAGACTGGAGAGCGTCACCAGATTGAGGAGGAGAGAGCACGACTCAGACGCCATTGACAGCGTGTAGCAGAGCTACGTTTTGACCATACTTATTTCGCTCCCACGACCAGTAGAGCGGTGCCACGTTATCTGGCATAATATAGCCGTGTCCTCGACTAGCATATCTGCAATTCCAAAGTCAACGCCTTTCAAGCAGCAGCTGGAGGACGAAGAATTGCTCAAGTCTCCACATCAACGGACACGCGGCTCGGCAGCTAGGTTTATCTGTTTGTTATCATGTGGCCACAGTTAACATTTAGGCTAGCAGTCGTTAGGCCGTATATAGAATAATAAAATCCCGTACGTATCTTTAGTAATTTTACAATCTAAATAGATGATTATTTTCATTATTTCTCTATAGAAGGAATTTACAGTGCTTGAATATAAATTGCACAGATGTTGGCTGAAATTTCCTACAGTTATCCTCATGATTTAGGATTCATTTGTAGTTATCTGTTATGTAGAAGATTTCTACAATGTAATTGCCTTTCAGTACCAAGGCGACGCCAACCGAGGTGCTAGGCTTCCCACCTTGCCGTGCAACAATTTGCCCTATACAACACGTCGTCGGTGGAGCGTAGCAACTGATAACACCTCTCTAGATTTACAGCTAAGCTGTCCCCTTTTTACCTGTAGTACTAACTCTGTAGTTACAGTAGTGATCTCCCAAGGAGATCAATTACACTAACCCATTGATTAACTGATGCTGTTCAACATTTCAGTAGTATATTGAGGAGCATTTACCTCCAATTAATACTATATAATCAACCTTATTTACTTTCATATTTTATTTACTCTGGTGAAGAACCAGCACCAGAATAATGCTAGGGGGGTGTATTAATCTTTTAGCATGTAACACCCCAATTTTGTGTAAGTTAATTTGACTCCATTTATATAAGAAATACAGTTTCACTAAGATCCATAGGACACTAGTTCTTGGGATCAGTTTTTCTATTGTCTTATTTTGTTTTCTACTTTTTCTCAAAAAGTGGTGGTCCTTCATAGTTATCGAAGTATATGTTTAATTACTAGTTATTGGAGTCAGGTTTTCCCCACAACAAGCTCTTGGACCCCGCCTTTCTACCGAGCTATCACATTTACTATATTTATTTCTCTCTAACACACGTGCACACACACACATCCTCAGGAAGCAGCCCGTAGTAGCTGTCGAACTCCAAGGTACATATTTACTGCTAGGTGAACAGGTGCACCAGAGTAAAAGAAACTCTGGCCATTTGTTTTTGCCTCTGCCGGTGTGGGTGGGTGTACTCAGCTAGTTGTGTCTGTTGGATCGAGCTCATAGACCCCGCTAGAGGTCCAAAAGCTCTTGGACAGCAATCTGAAAGCCTCCTTATTCAAGTTCATGAAGGCTGTTCAGACTTTTCCCAGCGTTGAAATAAGTTTATATTTGCCAGCGTTGAGTATGTGGCTGACGTACTATTCATATGTCTCTCTGGAATTAGGTTTGGTGTTATGTCCATTCCAAAGTTTATTTTCTCTAGTCGTTATAGGGAGGTAGTTTCCCTTCACCATGTAATGGCCTTTCGATCTCAAGGCTCCTGATCTTGTTTCCATCACCTTATACTTGCTGGTGTTAAACTCTAGCAGCCATTTCTCGGACCAGCTCTGGAACCTGATCAAATCATCTGGGACAATCTTACAAACCTCATCTGTCTTAACCCTCCTCATTAGTTTTGCGTCATCTGCACACATTGAAATATAAGACTCAACTCCTGCAATCAAATCAGTTACATAAATGAGGAATAGTATAGGACCCAGCACCGATCCTTGAGGCACCCTGATTGTTACTCTACGCCAGTATGACTCCTCGCCCCTCACTTTTACTCTCTGAAACCTGGCTGTCAGGTAATTCCTTACCCATGACGGTGCTTTTTCGTCTACTCCTGCTTGTCTCTCAAGTTTGTATACTAACCTCCTGAGTGGTATTGTATAAAAGGCTTTTTACCAGTCCAAAAATGCACAATCTGCCAAGACTTCTCTGTCTTGAATTATTTTCGTCACCCTATCATAAAAATTCCAGGAGGTTCGTCAGGCATGATTTCCCATCTCCAAAGCCATGTTATTGTTTACTTACAAACCTAATTCTTTCTAGGTTTGCAACTAGTCTTACCCTTATAATTCTTTCAAGTACTTTGCATGGATGCTTGTGACACTGGTGTGTAGTTAAGTGCCTCTTCTCTATCTTTCTAGTAGATTGGCATCACGTTTGTCTTTTTTCAGCAGCTGAGCAATTCCTCCTTTGAAAGTGACTTATTAAAGATTAGTGCTCGAGGTAAGTTGAGGGCCTGTCATGCTTCTTATAATAGCCGTGGTGATACTCTTTCAGGCCCAGTAGCTTTAGCTACATCCAGTGATGCTAGTTGTATTCTTACTTCCTCTGCTGTTACCTCAATATTTAGTAGTTTCTCGTCAGGGGGCTGCTTCCTCATCTAGCTATGGAACCTATTCAGGCTCAGTAGTGAACACTCCATGGAAGCTGGCATTGAGCTACTCACAATTTTTTTTTATTCATGCCTCCCATTTTTCGTAATCTGTTCACATGGTCATTCATTGTCATTTTCTTTCTTAAATGGATGGCTATGAAGGAGTTTCAATTGTTTTGTTGTTTTGAAGGCAATATCATTTTCATAATTTCTTTCTACCAATTTTCTTATGTTTATGTAGTAATTCCTGGCCCTGTTGCATCTATTCCGTTTTATTTCTGTCTGCCAGCTGCTACGGGCTGCTTCCTGGGGCTGTGAGGCCTGGTTGAGGACCGGGCCGCGGGGACGCTAAGCCCCGAAATACTCTCAAGATAACCTCTCAAGATAACACAGAAACAATTCTTTCTAATGTCTCTATGGCTCATTTGGTTATTACGTTTCCATCTGTGTCCCACATTGATGTTTAATTCCACTGCTTAATTGTGTGAAATACGAATCCTTGTTCGTGTTCCACCCGTGCAAAATAGTTTGTCTTTGTCCACCCTGTCATTTCCCCTGCGAATTTTGTAGGTGGTTAACATGTCTCCCTTTACTCCTCTGTCTTCCAGGGACGTGAGGTTTAGCACCCTTAGCCGTTTCTCGTCGCTCAAACCACTCAGTTCTGGGACTAGTCTGGTGGCATACCTCTGAATCTTCTCTAACTTTGTCTTGTACCCTCTATTTGTACTCACCTATTTGTGCTTGCGGGGGTTGAGCTTTGATTCTTTGGTCCCGCCTCTCAACCGTCAATCAACTGGAGTACAGATTCCTGAGCCTACTGGGCTCTATCATATCTACATTTAAACCTGTGTATGGAGTCAGCCTCCACCACATCGCTACCTAATGCATTCCACCTGTTAACTACTCTAACACTGAAAAAGTTCTTTCTAACGTTACTTCGGCTTATTTGGGTACTCAGTTTCCACCTGTGTCCCCTTGTTCGCGTACCACCACTGTTGAATAGTTTATCCTTGTCTACCCTGTCAATTCCCCTGAGGATTTTGTAGGTAATGATCATGTCTCCTCTCACTCCTCTGTCTTCTAGTGTCGTAAGGTGCATTTCCTGCAGCCTTTCCTCGTAACTCATGCCTCTTAGTTCTGACACTAGTCTAGTGGCATACTTCTGAACTTTTTCCAGTTTCGTCTTGTGCTTGACAAGGTACGGGCTCCATAGTGGGGCCGCATGCTCCAGGATTGGTCTTACATATGTGGTACACAAGATTCTGAATGACTCCTTACACAGGTTCCTGAAGGCTGTTCTGGTGTTAGCCAGCCACGCATATGCCACAGACGTAATTATTTTTGTGGGCTTCAGGAGACAGGTTTGGTGTGATATCAACTCCTAGATCTTTCTCATTTTCCGTTTCATTGCGTACTTCATCTCCTATTCTGTATCCTGTGTCTGGCCTGTTTCCACAGACCAGTTCCATTACTTTGCATTTACTCGGGTTAAACTTTATCAGCCATTTGTTGGCCCATTCATTCAGTCTGTCTAGGTCGTCCTGTAGCCTCCTACTATCATCCTCTGATTCAATCCTCCTCATAATTTTTGCATCATCAGCAAACATTGAGAGAAACGATTCTATACCCTCTGGGAGATCATTTACATATATCAGAAACAGTATTGGTCCAAGGACTGACCCCTGCGGGACTCCACTTGTGACGTCACGCCAGTCCGAGACTTCACCCCTCACAGTGACTCGTTGACTTATCCAACGGGGATAAGGATTATACTCCCTTATACCTTCCCTTTCACTCCAGCTCGCATCTCAAGTTTTTTTCACTAGCCTCTTGTGTGGTACTGTATCAGAGGCTTTCTGGCAATCCAAAAATATGCAGTCTGCCCACCCTTCTCTTTCTTGCCTGATTTTTGTTGCCTGGTCGTAGAATTCAATCAGCCCTGTGAGGCAGGACTTGCCATTCCTGAACCCATGTTGATGCTGTGTTACAAAGTTCATTCGCTCCAGATGTTCCACTAGCTTTCTTCGCACAATCTTCTCCATCAGCTTGCATGGTATGCAGGTTAGGGACACTGGCCTGTAGTTTAGTGCCTCCTGTCTATCCCCCTTCTTGTATATCGGGACTACATTTGCTGCTTTCCAAATTTCTGACAGTTCTCCTGTTGCCAGTGATTTGTTATACACCATGGAGAGTGACAGGCACAATGCTTTTACTCCTTCCTTTAGTATCCAAGGGGAGAGTCCATCTGGGACTATAGCCTTTGTCACATCCAACTCTACTAAACACTTCTTTACTTCCCCACTGGTAATCTCAAACTCTTCTAGTGGTTCCTGGTTAACTATTCCCTCTCTTATCTCTAGAATCGCTCCTTGCTCTAAGGTGAAGACCTCCTGGAATTTCTTATTCAGTTCCTCACACACTTCCATGTCGTTTGTAGTGAATCCTTCTGCCCCTATCCTTATATTCATTACCTGTTCCTTTACTGTTTGCTGTGAGCTTTGAGCTTTGGCTCTTTGGTCACGCCTATCAAACGTCAATCTACTGGTGTACAGATTCTTGAGCTTCTCGAGCTCAATCATATCTACAGTTGAAACTGTGTATAGTGTCAGCCTCCACCACATCACTTCCTTGGGCATTCCATTTACTAACTTCTCTGATATTGAAAAAGTTTTTCTAATGTATCTGTGGGTCATTTGGGTACTAAGCTTACACCTGTGTCCCCTTGTGAGTGTACCAACCGTGGTAAATAATCCATCCTTGTCTACCCTTTCAATTCCCCTGAGAATTTTGTATGTGGTGATCATGTCTTCCCGAGCTCTTCTGTCTTACAGCGACATGAGGTGCAGTTCATGCAGCCTTTCCTCATAACTCATTAACTCATGCCTCTTAGTTCTGGGACTAGCCTAGTGACATACCTCTGAACTTTTTCCAGCTTCGTTTTGTGCTTGACAAGGTACGGGCTCCATGCTGGGTCCGCAAACTCCAGGATTGGCACTACATTTTTTTTTTTTTATATATATATACAAGAGTTGTTACATTCTTGTAGAGCCACTAGTACGCGTAGCGTTTCGGGCAGGTCCCTGGAATACGATCCCCGCCGCGAAGAATCGTTGTTACAACCAAGTACACACTTTACTGTTGCGTTAAACAGAGGCTACAGTTAAGGATTTGCGCCCAGTAAATCCTCCCCGGCCAGGATACGAACCAATGACAAAGCGCTCGCGAAACACCAGGCGAGTGTCTTACCACTACACCACGGAGACTGTATTGATACAGTCTTGTATATACATATGTGGTATACAAGGTTCTGAAGAATTCCTTACTCAGATTTCTGATGGCAGTTCTGATGTTAGCCATCCTTGCGTATGCCGCAGATGTTATTCTTTTTATATGGGCTTCAGGAGACAGGTTTGGTGTGATATCAACTCCTAGATCTTTCTCACTGTCTGTTTCATGAAGCGGACAGAGTGTGTGTGTGTGTCAATCAAACACTGTGTGTGTGTGTACTCACCTAGTTGTACTCACCTAGTTGTGTCTGCAGGATCGAGCATTGACTCTTGGATCCCGCCTTTCGAGCATCGGTTGTTTACAGCAATGACTCCTGTCCCATTTCCCTATCATACCTGGTTTTAAAATTATGAATAGTATTTGCTTCCACAACCTGTTTCTGAAGTGCATTCCATTTTCCCACTACTCTCACGCTAAAAGAAAACTTCCTAACATCTCTGTGACTCATCTGAGTTTCAAGCTTCCATCCATGTCCCCTCGTTCTGTTACTATTCCGTGTGAACATTTCGTTTATTTCCACTCTGTCAATCCCTCTGAGTATCTTATACGTTCCTATCATGTCCCCCCTCTCCCTTCTTCTTTCTAGTGTCGTAAGGCACAGTTCCCTCAGGCGCTCCTCATACCCCATCCCTCGTAGCTCTGGGACGAGTCTCGTTGCAAACCTTTGAACCTTTTCCAGTTTCATTATATGCTTCTTCAGATGGGGACTCCATGATGAGGCGGCATACTCTAAGACTGGCCTCACGTAGGCAGTGTAAAGCGACCTAAATGCCTCCTTACTTAGGTTTCTGAATGATGTTCTAACTTTTGCCAGTGTAGAGTACGCTGCTGTCGTTATCCTATATATATGTGCCTCAGGAGATAGATTAGGTGTTACGTCCACCCCCAGGTCTCTTTCGCGCGTCGTCACATGTAGGCTGTTCCCCTTCATTGTGTACTGTCCCTTTGGTCTCCTATCTCCTAATCCCATTTCCATAACTTTATATTTCCTCCTGTTGAATTCCAGTAGCCATTTCTCTAACCATCTCTGCAACCTGTTCAGGTCCTCTTGGAGGATCCTGCAATCCTCATCTGTCACAACTCTTCTCATCAACTTTGCGTCATCCGCAAACATTGACATGTAGGACTCAACGCCTGTAAACATGTCGTTAACATATACAAGAAATAGAATTGGTCCCAGCACCGATCCTTGTGGTACTCCACTTGTTACTGTTCGCCAGTCCGACTTCTCGCCCCTTACCGTAACTCTTTGGCTCCTTCCTGTTAGGTAGTTCCTTATCCATGCTAGGACCTTTCCCCCCACCCCCGCCTGCCTCTCGAGCTTGAACAGCAGTCTCATGTGCGGTACTGTATCAAAGGCTTTTTGGCAGTCCAGAAATATGCAGTCTGCTCCACCATCTCTGTCCTGTCTTATCCTCGTTATTTTATCATAGAATTCCAGAAGGTTTGTTAGGCACGATTTCCCTGTCCAGAACCCATGTTGATGTTTGTTCACAAACCTAATGTTCTCCAGGTGTGCAACCATTCGTAGCCTAATTATTCTTTCCAGTATTTTACAGGGGATGCTTGTCAGTGATACAG
Source organism: Procambarus clarkii (assembly GCF_040958095.1). Lineage (NCBI taxonomy): Eukaryota > Metazoa > Arthropoda > Malacostraca > Decapoda > Cambaridae > Procambarus > Procambarus clarkii. The sequence goes on from NC_091229.1 coordinate 13,556,734, forward strand.
GTCTATAGTTAAGTGCCTCCTCCCTATCACCTTTCTTGAAGATCGGCACGACATTTGCCTTCTTCCAGCAACTGGGCAATTCTCCCGACATAAGTGACTCATTAAAGATCATTGCCAGAGGCACGCTGAGGGCCTGTGCTGCTTCTTTTAGTATCCACGGTGATACTTTGTCTGGTCCAACTGCTTTAGTTGCATCTAGAGTTGTCAACTGTTTCATTACCTCCTCTGCTGTCACCTCTATATCTGATAGTCTTTCATCTAGGGTAACCCCTTCCAACAATGGGAGCTGCTCAGGCTCGGTAGTGAACACTCCATGGAAACTGGCATTCAGTGCCTCGCAGATTTCCTTGTCACTTTCAGTATATGCCCCCTCTGTCTTCCTTAGTCTTGTCACTTGGTCGTTCACCGACATTTTTCTTCTTATATGACTGTGTAGTAACTTAGGTTGTTTTTTCGCTTTGATTGCAATATCGGTTGTTTTTTCGCTTTGATTGCAATATCGTTCTCATAGTCCCTTTCCGATGTTCGTCTTATGTTAATGTAATCGTCCCTAGCTCTGTTGTATCTGCTTCTGTTGTCCTCTGTCCTTTGTCTTCTGTACTTCCTCCACTCCCGCCTGCTGGCCATTTTTGCTTCCTGACACTGTCTATTAAACCATGGGTTATTATATTCCTTCTTATTTTTTCCCTTTACCGTTGGTATAAATCTCTCTTCGGCCTCCTGGCATTTCTGTATGACTAGGTCCATCATATCTTGGACTATTTTTCCTCTAATTTCTTCCTCCCACTGCACTTCACCCAGATAGTCCCTTATCCTCTTATAGTCCCCTTTCCTGTAGTCAACTCTCCTTTCCCAGATCTCTTGTCCCATGGTCATAAGTTTGAATTCCATCATGTAGTCAAAGACTAGGACACAATGGTCACTGGCCTCTAGAGGTATTTTATGCTCTAAATTCTCGATATCTTCTACGTTCTGGGTGAAAATCAGGTCTAATAGGCTCGGTGCATCTCCTCCTCTTTCCCTTGTGTCTTCCTTCACATGTTGTGTTAGGAAATTCCTGTCAATAACATCTACTAATTTTGCTCCTCACGTTTCGTCCCCTCCATGGGGATTCCTTGATTCCCAATTTATCTCTCCATGATTTAGGTCCCCCATGATTAGCATCTTCGCTCTCATTCTGTGGGCTAGTGTTGCTGCCTTCTGCAGTTCATCTATACATGCCTTGTTGTTGTCATTATACTCCTGCCTGGGTCTTCTACTGTTTGGTGGGGGATTGTAGATTACCAAGATCACAATCTTCCTCCCATCTACTGTCAGAATTCCATGTATGAAGCTTGTGCATTCATTGGTAACTCGATTTCCCAGGTCTTCAAACTTCCATTTCCGCTTTATTAGGAGTGCCACTCCCCCTCCCTGTCTCTGTGTCCTCTCTTTTCGTATCACCTGGTACCCTTCAGGAAAGATTGCATCTGAGATCATGTCATTAATTTTAGTTTCCACAATTGCAACTTTGTCAGGATCTGTTTCACTCACTCTTTCTTTTATCTCTTCTGCTTTATTAGACACCCCATCAGCAGTGGTGTACCAAACCTTGAGATTCTTCATGGAAACTCTTGTACCAGAGTTCTCCCTTTCTCTGGGGGTCTGGGGGGATCTGGGGGGTGTCTGGGGGGTGACTGGGGGCAGGGGGGATCTGGGGGATCTGGGGGATCTGAGGGGTGTCTGGGGGATGACTGGGGGCGGGGAGGATCCGGGGGATGTCCGGGGGGATCCAGGGGGTGTCTGGGGGGGGGTCCGGCAGGTGTATGGGGGGTGAAAGAGGTCAGGAGGGGTGCTTGGGGGGCTAATGGGGGCTGGGCTTCTAGGAAGGTAGGTAGGATGGTCTTGGGTAGGGCCTGGGTAGGTAGGTCTGGAGTAGGAAGGGCATACTGGGTCTGAAGATTAGGGAGGGCATAGAGGGGTTGGGAGATAGCGTAAGGTTGGGAGTCAGATAGAGGTTGAGAGGTTGGGAGGGAGAAGGATAGAGGGGGTGGGGGGAACCTCCCACCCCCTGGCAAGGGTGGGGGGTCACATGGAAGGAGAGGGGATGAGGAGGGGTGAGGGCAGGGTAGGTTTTGGGTGTTGAGGGGATGAGGGCTGGGTGGGTTCTTGGGGTTGAGAGAATGAGGGCTGGGTGGGTTTTGGGGGTTGAGGGGATGAGGGCTGGACGGGTTTTGGGGGTTGAGGTGATGAGGGGGTCCTTAGAATGTGGGATAAATTTGACTGCAGTGGGGTCAGAGGGGTCAAGGGAGGTGTTGGGGAGATAAGCAGGGGCAGAGAGGGCTGATTTGGGGAGGGAGTGACCTGAGAAGGTGTGAGCTGGTTAGCATAGTGTGGATTAGCATTGGGGTGTTTAGCTACGCTCAAATGGGAAGAGTTGTATTGTTGTTTGCTTGCTCTGTGGGCTATCTGCTCCTCCTTCGTCATGAATTTGTCAATATATACGTTGTAGTAATTTTCGCTACCTCTGAGTAAGTGTTTGTGATGCAGTATGTAATCCACTGCCTCTTCGTTAGTGAACTGTACCAGGACAGGTCGTTTCCTGTTACAGTTGTATGGCCCAATGCGTCTTTGGACTTGCACCTCATTCCCTGCCATCCTGGCTCTCATGTCTCTCAAGATCCCCTATAGCTCCAAATCCTCAATCTCCATCCTTTCCTGCCTCGATGGTGCCCTGGCTTCAAGCAATCCATGGATTATGATTGTCCTCTTTCTCAGTTCAGGGTCATGCTGGTGGCCCCCTCCCTGGCTGACCCCCACCCCTCCCACACCCGCTACTCCACCTACTAATACTCCCCCTTCCCCTGCCAAGCTTCCCTTATTCCTGCCAAATTCATTAGTAAGCCTAGATATTTCTCCTTGCCATTCTACCCTGCTCTTCCTGATTTCCTCTTGAATATAATCCATAAACTCTTGTTTGAGTCTTTGAACCTCGCCCTGTATCTTATTAAAGACTTCACTTTTAATCCCCTGGATTAGATCACCTATCCAAACATCCCTCTTCTCTACAAATTTCCCAATCATCTTCTCCACAAACCTATCTTCTTCCTCAATCATAATACTGTTGGACCTAGACACCCTTCCTGACCTAGTCATTGCTATAATGCAACCTTACCCACAGGGGTTCCAAGTATCTTACCGTCCTGCTAACACAATAGGTGAGTGAATCTCCAAGCGTCGTCCCACGTGGTGGTAGAAGGGTTGCTGCCGGGGGTGAGGTCACGGTCAGAGGTCGGTGAGGTCCGCTCCACACTGCACACTGCCACAGTACTTCCTCAACTATTTTGAATTACGCAACTTAAACTGTTTTTCTTCACTACCTTATGGCTTTGGTCAAAACCCAAGGTTTTTTCATTCACTTGTACACCCTTTTTCACTTCGAAGTTGCCTGAATTACCCCTCCCACTCCACTAGTGAACCAGGAGCTCCCAACCCCACGTCCACCCAACATGATGGTCACAAGTTGATGTGTGTGTGTGTGTGTACTCACCTAGTTGTGCTTGCGGGGGTTGAGCTCTGGCTCTTTGGTCCCGCCTCTCAACTGTCAATCAACAGGTGTACAGGTTCCTGAGCCTATTGGGCTCTATCATATCTACACTTGAAACTGTGTATGGAGTCAGCCTCCACCACATCACTTCCTAATGCATTCCATTTGTCAACCACTCTGACACTAAAAACGTTCTTTCTAATATCTCTGTGGCTCATTTGGGCACTCAGTTTCCATCTGTGTCCCCTAGTGTGTGTGCCCCTTGTGTTAAACAGCCTGTCTTTATCAACCCTGTCGATTCCCTTGAGGATCTTGAATGTGGTGATCATGTCCCCCCTAACTCTTCTGTCTTCCAACGAAGTGAGGTTTAATTCCCGTAGTCTCTCCTCGTAGCTCATACCTCTCAGCTCGGGTACTAGTCTGGTGGCAAACCTTTGAACCTTTTCCATTTTAGTCTTATGCTTGACTAGATATGGACTCCATGCTGGTGCCGCATACTCCAGGATTGGTCTGACATATGTGGTAAATAATGTTCTGAAAGATTCCTTACACAAGTTTCTAAAGGCCGTTCTTATGTTAGCTAACCTGGCATATGCTGCTGCTGTTATCCTCTTGATATGAGCTTCAGGGGACAGGTCTGGCGTGATATCAACCCCCAGGTCTTTCTCTCTCTCTGACTCTTGAAGTATTTCATCTCCCAAGTGATACCTTGTATCTGGTCTCCTGCTTCCTACCCCTATCTTCATTACATTACAATTGCTTGGATTAAACTCTAACAGCCATTTGTTCGACCATTCCTGCAGCTTGTCCAGATCTTCTTGAAGCCTCAAGCTGTCCTCCTCTGTCTTAATCCTTCTCATAATTTTGGCGTCGTCAGCAAACATTGAGCTTCAGCAAACAACAAACGTCAAACAAACAAATTGTGTGTGTGTTTGTGTGTGTGTGTGTGTGTGTGTGTGTGTGTGTGTGTGTGTGTGTGTGTGTGTGTGTGTGTGTGTGTGTGTGTGTGTGTGTGTGTGTGTGTGTGTGTGTGTGTGTGTGTGTGTGTGTGTGTGTGTGTGTGTGTGTGTGTGTGTGTGTGTGCGTGAGTGCGTGCGTGCCTGCGTGTATCCATGCCAGGCGAGTGTATAAATAAAGCAACAACGGGTGCCTGCCTCACTCCCCCAATGATCACCGAGAGGTCGCCATGGCAACATTCTCAGCCATCCTGCTGTCGGTGCTGGCGCTGGTGACGGCTGCCCAAGAGATTCAGACACTTCAAGATCTATCCAACACGCTGCTCCTCAACCAGCTGGCAATGTCCAACATGCTGGCTGAACGCGACTCCGGAACCAGAGGTAAGGAGACTACTGGAGCAGCTTCACAGTCACGTAGGAGCTACTGAAGTTTACTGCGGTAAAAATTTTAATCCAGTTGAACGATTGAGCTGTTGTTGAAGTGTGGTGTGGCGGTAAGTGTAGTTGAGTTGGATGATAGTGCTGGTGTTGGAGTGTGGTGTGGCGGTAAGTGTAGTTGAGTTGGATAATACAGCTGGTGGTGAAGTGAAGTTCACTGATTATATATCTTTAAATTAAATTTTTCTTTTCTAGTCAGTACCTTGGTCAGTTACTTGCTTATTTAATTACAATTTCCTTCTCAATAGTCGTAATAATTTGTCAACATTATAACCTAAGCTGATCACAAAGTTATCTTTAAGATAAAAGACACCGAACATTTAGGATATAACAGACATTGAAGGTTCAGGAGATCACGGTATTGCAGGTTTAGGAGACAACAGAAGGATATAAGACAGAAGCGACCAAGACTACATAAACTACTGTTAATACCTCTATTCATTACCGACCATGTTATTGTAATGTTGTTTTCGTCGTTTATATTTCAGTAATAAGAGAGTGGCTGAACGACCTGCAATCAAACATTACCTCCGGTGAGTGGCTCTTGCCTTTGTACACTTGTTCTTAATTTGTTTACGTCAACTACTCACAAAATGGTAGGTTGCAATCTGGCTCATTTCTAGTACACTTTGCTAGTGTGGTGTGGCAGAAGCACTCTGAGGAGCCAGACATTATTGAAGGACTACTTAACTGTGTATTGGCATTTCATTTGATATGTATATAGTGTACTGAGTACGTTCTTTCTCAGTTAAGAGTTCATCCTCTTAACAGATATTCCTCTTCTGGGTGTCAAGCGCCTCGACCCGTTTGAGGATCACTGCTCTGGAGGACCATTGAAACTTTTACATACCGATTTATTAACAAATTCTAGATGAATAGATTATTGTTTAATAAAGTGATTTTAAACGACCCTTCTTGACTGATAAATGTCAATTTTATAAATATTTCGCTTTCAAGATCTTAATCAGAAATTATTCACATAATTTGTTTTCCCTTTCCAGAAATAGCGGCTTTGCAGAACGTTGTTAAAGCTAATGGTGTTCCCCAAGATGCTGGTAAGGGTAATACTGTTCCCCATGGTGATAGTGAAGGTTATGGTGTTCCCTAATATGATGATGAGAATTATGGTGTTCCCCAAGATGATGGTGAGGGTTATCGTGTTCTATAATATGATGGTGAGGGTTATAGTGTTCCCCAAGATTCTGGCAAGGGTAATAGTGTTCCCCATTAGAGACAAAGAAGTTATAAAACAGCATCACTATCAACAACATTATCCAAAAACTTCACGACGAAGTTCAAAACTGCTCATCATTGCCACCAGCAGTGACCATAGGAGGTTGCACACACTTAAAGTCATCTGTATTAAGGGGCGTTCACTATTGATGAATACGTAAATTCATTTGACATCAAATATTCACTTGTCTGATGGGCCTCTTTAGCATTAAGAGAAGGCAAATGTCGTATTCGAAAACTGTTCCCCTTGTTCACCTGACCTTGTAGATCACTTGGTCACCTGACCTTGTAGTTCCCTGGTTTACCTGACCTTGTAGATCCCTTGGTCACTTGACCTTGTAGTTCCCTTGATCACCTGACCTTGTAGTTCATAGGTCTCATTAGCTAAGAGCTTACCTCACCGGAGCACAAGCTTGACATGAAAGCCAGAAAGAGATCTAACGTAGAAAGAGAACGCAGACGACACTATAAACGCAGGAAAAAAATAACGGAACTGCTTATGCAGACACGAATTTCCCGTCAAAGAAGGAATAATTTAAATAGGGAGATTGAAGAAATCGAGCGGAAATTGAAACACTCATATGAAACTGAAGAAAGGCAGTTAGAACAGAAAGCAATTCAGGAAATAAAGAAAAATCCAAAATATTTCTTCTCATATGCGAAATCAAAAGCAAAAACCACTGCCAGTATTGGACCTATTCGTACAAGTGAAGGTTTATACGCGGAGGATGACAAAGAAATTAGTGAAATCCTAAAAAAGCAGTATGAGGACATGTTGAGCACTCCAATAAACAACATGAAGGTGGAAGATCCAGACAATTTCTTTATGCGGGATATTCAAACCCCTGTAAATATAACTGATATAAACACGAGCGCACTAAATTTTGAAAAGGAAATTGAAAACATGCCCATGCACTTGGCCCCAGGTCCAGACTCATGGAATTCAATATTTATAAAGAAATGCAAAGTGCCGGTAGCACAGGCACTCAGTATAGTGTGGAGGAAGAGCTTGGACACGGGGGAGATACCAGATGCACTTAAAGTAGCAGACATAGCCCCTCTACACAAGGGAGGGAGCAAAGCATTGGCAAAAAATTATAGACCAGTTGCACTAACATCGCACATCATAAAAGTATTTGAGAGAGTGATTAGGAGTCAGGTCACCAATTTCATGGAGACCAATGACCTTCACAACCCAGGCCAACATAAATAAATAAATAAATAAATATGTTTATTCAGGTAAGGTACATACTTACATACAAGTGATGTTACATTAATGGATTGATATATAGATAGAGCTAGTACATACAATGCCTAAAGCCACTATTACGCAATGCGTTTCGGGCAAACATGGATTTCAAGCGGGAAGATCGTGCCTCTCACAGCTACTTGAGCACTACGACAAAGTCACTGAGGCATTAGAAGAGAAACAGAATGCTGATGTGATATACACGGACTTCGCAAAGGCTTTCGATAAATGTGACCATGGCGTGATAGCACACAAAATTAAGTCAATGGGAATAACCGGTAAAGTAGGACGCTGGATACTCAGTTTTCTGTCAAACAGGACTCAGCGAGTAACTGTCAACCATATAAAATCTAGTCCAAGTGCAGTGAAAAGCTCTGTACCTCAGGGTACAGTCCTTGCACCGCTGCTTTTCCTTATTCTCATATCAGATATAGACAAAAATACAAGTCACAGCTTCGTATCATCCTTTGCAGATGACACAAAAATCAGTATGAAAATTACCTCGGCTGAGGACATTGAAAAACTTCAAGCTGATATTAATAAAGTTTTCGACTGGGCATCAGAAAATAACATGATGTTTAACAGTGATAAATTCCAGGTACTCAGGTACGGTAAAAATGAGGACCTTAAACATAATACAGAGTACAAAACACAATCAAATATACCCATAGTAGGAAAACAGCATGTAAAGGATTTGGGAATAATAATGTCTGACGACCTAACGTTTAAGGAGCATAACCAAGCAAATATTGCGACAGCCAGAAAAATGATAGGATGGGTTACGAGAACTTTCAAATCCAGGGATCCCATCACAATGGTTGTACTCTTCAAGTCACTTGTGTTGTCCCGTCTTGAGTACTGCTCAGTACTCACTTCCCCCTTCAGAGCAGGAGAGATTGCTGAAATAGAGGGAATACAGAGAACATATACGGCACGCATAGACGCAATAAAGCACCTAAATTATTGGGATCGTCTCAAAGCCCTCCAAATGTACTCACTAGAAAGAAGACGAGAGAGATATCAAATAATATACACCTGGAAGATACTGGAGGGCCAAGTACCAAATCTACACAGTAAAATAACAACGTACTGGAGTGAACGACATGGAAGAAAATGTGGAATAGAACCAGTGAAGAGCAGAGGTGCCATAGGCACAATCAGAGAACACTGTATAAACATCAGAGGTCCGCGGTTGTTCAACGTCCTCCCAGCAAGCATAGGAAATATTGCCGGAACAACCGTGGACATTTTCAAGAGGAAACTAGATTTATTCCTCCAAGGAGTGCCGGACCAACCGGGCTGTGGTGGGTATGTGGGCCTGCGGGCCGCTCCAAGCAACAGCCTGGTGGACCAAACTCTCACAAGTCGAGCCCGGTTCTTCTACTCTTCTACTCCTTCTTCGGGAGTACTCCTTCTTCGGGAGTTCTTCTACTCCCCAAGCCCGGCCTCGGGCCGGGCTTGGGGAGTAGAAGAACTCCCAGAACCCCATCAACCAGGTAACCAGGTATGACCTTCATGACAAACTACATTCTACTAAAAATCTTAAGTAATGTTTCATTGAATATAAAAGCCTCGACATAAGAGTTGCCTAATATATTCATCTGCATGAGTCGTGTGCTCTGTCGCCCACAGGGGTCGTGGAGTGCGTGGCACCGTTTGTGGACGTGTATGGTCACTGTATCTTGGTGGAGACGGCACTGACGGGAACTTGGGAAACAATGAGACGTCACTGTCAGCAGAAGGGCGGCGAGATTGTCAAGGTTGACTGTGGCAACTTCATGTATTACCTCGTCAGGTACCTTCACAGTAACGGTGAGTTCTTCAGCTCAAGACCTATGTCGTTCCTGAAAACTGTATTATAGCATAATAATTTCCCTCTGATAATATTCACCTGTTCTTCAATATGTCCGCAGGTCTGGCTAAGTTGTCTTACTGGGTCGGTGGGAGAGATGAAGGCCACGAGGGATCTTACTTCTGGACTGATGGTACCCAGGTCAAGATGGGAACCCCCTTTTGGGGTGACGGCCCTAATGACAATATTCAGGAGCCCGACGGAGGAACCTCTCAAAACTGCATATTTTTGTACAAGGAAGAACATTATTTTTTCTTTGATCTTCCTTGCCACGAACTTCGTGGAGTTATTTGTGAGAAACTGAAATTGCCTTAAATTGCCATAGCTGCCTTCTATCCTTGAAGTATCAGCTGCCTCCTGACCTTGGAGTAATACTTACCACCTGACCTTGGAGTAACTCTTACCACCTGACCTTGGAGTAACATATACCTCCTGACCTTGGAGTAACACCTGCCTCCTGACCTTGGAGTAACACTTGCCTCCTGACCTTGGAGTAACTCTTACCACCTGATCTTGGAGTAACTCTTACCACCTGACCTTGGGGTAACACATACCTCCTGACCTTAGAGTAAAACCTGCTCCCTGTCCTAGCACTAACACTTGACTTGTGTCCCTCGAGGAGCACCTCCGAGACCTGGCAGGTCATCACTAGGACCAAGTGTGTACCCTGGAGCATTTATCTAATACAATATGTAATAATAAAGTGATGAGCTCTTTGATTCAAATGATAAATTATAATATACATGATTCATGAGAAAATAATTTGAGGTTCCAACTTGAACAACACATGAGCACTTCTCCAAGCTGTACAAAACATGAGCACTCCTCCAAACTGTACTGTACATGAACACTCATCCAAGCTGTACAAAACATGAGCACTCCTCCAAACTGTACAAGCACATGAGCACTCCTCCAAACTGTACAACACATGAGAACTCCTCCAAGCTATACAACACATGAGCACTCCTCCAAGCTGTACTGCACATGCACACTCCTGCAAGCTGTATTGCTCATGAGCACTCCTCCAAGCTGTACAATACATGAGCACTCCTGCAAGCTGTACTGCTCATGAGCACTCCTCCAAGCTGTACAGCACATGAACACTCCTCCAAGCTGTGTTACTCATGAACACTCCTCCAAGCTGTACAACACATGAGCACTCCTCCAAGCTGTACTGCTCATGAGCACTCCAAGTGTACAGCACCTAGGCATTCCTCCTAGCTGTACTGTTCATGATCACTTCTTGAAGCTATATTAATAAATAAGCCAATTTTCCTTAACCTAACCCTTAACTAGGGGCCTTATCTTCCCTCCCCTCTTTCCTCGAAAATTAGGGTAAATTATGGATAATTAAGGTGAAAATATAGTTTCACATATTATCCAAATTTATCCTTATTTAACCCTAATTTATCTCTAATGAACCCTAATTTATATAATATTATCTTTATTTATAAAATATTATCTTAATTTATGTCACATTATTTAAATTTAGGTCATATTATCTTAATTTATGTCCTATTGTCTTAATTTATGACATATCCTAATTTATCCATATTTGACCTTTATTTATGTTATATTATCTAAATTTATCCCTAATTTATTCTTATTTATGACATATTACCCTAATTTATAATAATTTAGAAAATGTAGAGGAGTCTTGTCTTCTTTTATGTGCTAGCCATATGCTGTATTGTGCCTACCAATTTTTGTCAACTACCATTCAAGCTGTCATTGCAATCAATCTTAGCTACCTATGTGCTTTAATATACTGTACCTACAATTTTCTCTCATCTTTTTTTTTCTTGCCATGTAACTGTTATCATTTTTTTTTATAAATTTTGCAAGTATTTACCTACTTAAAATTTTCTTAGACTAAGGACCTGCCCGAAACGCTACGCGTGCTAGTGGTTTACAAGACTGTAATTACCATTTTATGTATCCTCACATTCCCAATGTACCTTCTTGTATATGCATAAATAAATAGATAAATAAATAAATATATAGAATAATTTCCAGGTAAAGGAGGGGTGGGGGTTTATAAAGCCCTTAATTATAGGTTAGGTTAAGGAAAATTTGATTATTTAATGATATAGATATAGTGAATCTTATCGCTTTCCTAAGAATATGTGTAAAATGGAGTTCAGACCGAGGTGTATAAAGTTAGGTAGAGGCTGGTTAAGTTGAGCCTATGAAGAGAAAATGCCCAATAAAAACACATTTCCATTAACCCGGGTAATTGAGGTTTGGGTTGGCTGGCTTGGTTATATTGATGTAAAAACAAACAAAAACAAACATGGCTAAGAATAAGATGCAACACTGAACCAAGATTCCGGTATCAGAGGTTAGGTCCAGGGCGGTTGGGTTGATGTAAAAAACACTTTCCCAAAAATGACGTTAGGTCAAGGCAGGTTAGGTTCATGGTTGATGAGTCCATATCGAAAACAAAACATTGCCAGGAATATTGAACAAAGATCCTGGCAGGTTAGGAACAGGGTATCTGAGTTGATGTGTAAAATAAACACTTTTCTAGCAATACAGTTGCAATATTGAACATAGATCCAGGCAGGTTTAGCACAGGGCAGTTAGGTGCATATTCAAAACAACACTTTTCTAAGAATATAGATACAATATTCAACAAAGTTCCAAGCAGGTTAGGTACAAGTCATTTAGGTTTTTTTTATCCAAAATCAACCCTTTCTTAACAATGAAGTTGCAATATTCAGCAAAGAGCCATGCATGTTAGGCACATGTCTGTTAGGTTTATAACCCAAATTAACACTTTCACAAGAATATGGCAAATTAAAGGTTAGGCCCTAGGTGGTTATGTTGTGGTAATATGAGAAAAATGCCATGTAACTACAAGGTAATATTACACACTTGTGTAATACTGAGTGAAAATGTGTGTTTTATGCTGAGTGTTATAATTTCGTCTATTTTTAGTTTATGTATAAGTGCAACATTGCGTGTGTGTGTGTATAGTGATTAATTGATGTGATATAGTGATTAATTATGTAATTAATTGTTGTATCTTAGTACGACTTTTATCTCAAATTATTATTAAACTGATTTTTATATTTCAATGCATCATAAACACCATGGTTCAACCATATGAACTGTATATAGGTTAGCATTTAATCATGTAATTACGATTTTTGGTGTGTTTGAATAAATAAGGGTAGTTAACAATATTTTTGGACTTGCTTGAATATTATGCTTACTTTGCTGATTGTCATGCATCAAAATGAATTAACAGTACAAAAGTTTAAGATCACTTGGGGTAAATGAGCTGTTGGGATACTGAAATCATGTTCTTAATACATTCTAGGAATTAATATGTTATCAATTACATCTGACTAAATGGGGTAAAGGTGGCAAAAACAGGCTATTGTCTAAGCATGTATGGATTGTGGAGTATGTATGTATGTATGTATGTATGTATGTATGTATGTATGTATGTATGTATGTATGTATGTATGTATGTATGTATGTATGTATGTATGTATGCATGCATGTATGTATGTATGTATGTATGTATGTATGTATGTATGTATGTATGTATGTATGTATGTATGTATGTATGTATGTATGTATGTATGTATGTAAGTATGTATGTGTGTATTGTGACGGTGTCCCACGCCTATATTTCTCCTAACCCAGCTTAAAGAGTCATATCTTCATAAACTGAGCGTTCTCTGAGATCCAGGAAACATTTTCATATATGTGAGAGTGTGGAGAGTTATCAGGTTGACTGTGAAATTGCATTTAAGTTTGATTATGCAAGGGGCTCACTCCCTTTTGAGTCACAAGATGGCTCCGAGCCATTCTGTTTCCCGCCAAAGCGTTGCGGCGCCTGCCGGCACCTGATTGGTCAGGTAGGATCACGTGCCGGAAGTGACCAATGACGAGAGCTGTCGGGCGGTGTGACGTCACAAGGAGGAGGGCTCCTAGGGCGGCTGGCGCCTGGGTGGGCAGAGTACGTCACGGACCCTCACAAAGTGAGGACGCGTTCCAGTGAGCTCCCGATCTAGAGGCCAGAGAGCCCCTACCAGTGGATTAAAGCATCACTTTGATACTGCAGACATCCCGTGGAGTGCCAAGAAGCAAGGATTGGCCGGGCTGGAGAGTCAAGAGCTCCATTATCAAGAGTCTGCAGCAGGGACGAACGTTGGGCTGGAGACGTCTGGGACGCCCAGCGGACCACGTTCTACATATCAAGCGAGTAGTGACGGCCGGGCCGAATCTACTGAAAGTAAGGCAAGGGGAAGCTGTACTGGACTGCAAGTGTGTCTACAGTGCCAGCGAGAGGAGGAGGACGAGGACGACAGCTCAGGTACCTGACTCCAGTACCCCGAAGAAGAGGAGGACAGTCCCTGCTGTGTGAGGACGGCAAAGACGCACTACTATGAGGACGACTGAGGAACTCGTGTGTATGGGAACTAATCAACGAAAGACCAGAAGCCAGGACCGGGAACACCAACATCCCTCGCCAGAGGACGAGTCAGCTTCGTAATGGAATGAAGTAAGGTAGATAGTTATCCCTCCTTTTACCCCTTTGATCTAGGCGAGCTAGGATATTCTGTATATCGTGAACATTTCTTGTTACCATTTATTGTCTATATGATAGTGTTAGGCTAGGAGCCAAGTAGCTCATGTAGGCATGAGTTGGTGGTGGAACATAAATATATAGATGCGGTGACGTCAGTGTATCTGGAAGTAGTGGCTGGTTTTCAAGAAGCCAGAAACGAACTTTGAATCGTTCAGCTGATCATGTTGCCAGAGGCACGAGGTGTGTTCCCGCCGATCTGACAGTTGGACCCAGCCAGCTGATAGTGTTGCCAGAGGCGCGAGGTGTGCCCCGCTCTCTGACAGTTGGACCCAGTCAGCTGATCGTGTTGCCAGAGGCGCGAGGTGTGTGCCCGCCGACTGACAAGTGGACCCAGTCAGCTGACCGTGTTGCCAGAGACGCAACGAGAGGGGTGTTGCCGCCATCAGACAATTCCACCTATATTATTTCCTTATGCAAATGTGTATATTTTCTTCAGTAAACTTTTAATCTTACCAATGAGTTTGAGTGAGCCTCCATTCTCTAGGGCCATTTTGAGTGAAACCATTTATGTCACCTTGCACTGCACACGAGATTTCATCCATGATTTAAGATAACTAATGAGACCACTGACGTGTCGCTGGGACACGAGTATAAGCACCCAGCTGGTGACCTAGAGCAGACCAAATAGAGATAGAGAGAGTGTCCCAGTGTCAAGACGGGCAGGTTCAGGTGTGATACAGTTGGACTTGAACCTCTCCACTCGCTAGGGGTATATATAAGGCCAGCCCTTAGTAGACTTGGGGGCCCTGGGGCGAGCAGTGGCGCCTGGTATGGAGGGGCGAAGATCCGCGGGAACAGCCCCAACCATATAAGGTAGGAAGGGGTGAGAACCTTGACAGTATGTATATATGTAATTTTTAGTGTGTGTATGAATGTATTTGTGACTGTTGCTTTAGAAAGCAGGATAACTAATTTGTGGAGAAATATTAGGATTTTTGAGGTCTTGGAATGAATATAGTGACTAGTCCCCAGTTGAGTTACCAGATTTAGAAATTGCGGTACGATATTTGGGCAGCTAATTAGGTTAAACATAGCACTGCAAAATAAATGATTTACAGTTGAATGTGTGTTTTTGTGTAATTTTTAGAGGTTTGTTAATGCCAGTAACTCTGCTCACAGACCAATCGCACAGAGTTGCCAAATGAACGATAACAACCTGTGGAATATAGTACATCATTTTTCATCAGGGTGTTATCGTTATTGTTGTTGTGTAGGAATCAATCAGACTCAGAAATGGTTGAGTAACTGCTGTAAATCTCCCGGCAATAATCCAGTCACTGTGATTACTGAGATTGTCATCTAAAACATTGTGTTTCCCCATTGTAGTAGTTTTGTTAAAACTAGAATTTAAAGTAATAATTATAATACAAATAAAAAAAAATATATAAATGCATATTCTTAAACCGTTGATGAGGTTAGATTTGGGTTGGATAGTTTTATTATTTGAAGAATATTATTATTAAATATAACACCACTGGAGTTATAATTAAATTCAGAGATAACACTATCAATGGAGTCCAAAAAATGTGTAAGTACTTCATTCATAATGATGTACTGCCAGGAATCTTAGCCAAGTATCCAAAATTTGCTTACTGTAGGTGCAGCCCAGTTGATTGTATGACTGTAAAGCTGCCACCCAGTTGGGTGGGTGAGTAGAGAATTTGGTGACAGATAGAGCCACCTATGTAGGGCAATCAGATAAGAAAATCAGAAGCGGAGTGCCACATAGAGCCACTCCATATTAGGTCATCCGAGGTGTGAGTGGTAGCAGTCGAAAAACAGTGAAGATAGGTATCTATTATGTACCGCTATGATCATGTTCATTTATACAGTAAAGTATGACAGTATATTTAAGTAAAAAATGAATTTATCTGTATAATAAACACACACAGGTGAGTGCCAGTTACGCCCCCACATTCCTCTATGGGACAGGTGTAAAAACAGGTTCCTCTCAGTAGGGGTGGTCGCCCGTACCCTTCCTCGCACCTAATGACCTTGACTTTACCGTAACAGAGTTCCACACCCAGTGGGGTTGTGTGGGTCTTATATAAGAGTATTTAAGGAGTACTAAATTATAAATCTCCCAGGGGTTAAAAAACTCAAAGAATTTATTAATGCTTTATTAGGTAAAAATCACAAATGATGTATAAGAAGTTAATTATGATAGTTAATAATTGTAGTTATGGATTCCTCACTCTTATTCCTCACTCCCCTCCACCTCCCCATCCTTATCTGAGTAGAATTCTGACGTCTCCCCATCTGTGGTGAGTGGGGGGAGGTCTTGACCCCCCCCCTCTCTTGGGGGTGTGGAGTGAGTTGGGTGGTTACTTTTTGGTTGAGTTTCCTTCTCCCCCGCATCTGAAGTGTTCTGGGAAGAGATGAGGGAAATAATTTATAGTGAATAAAGGTTTTTATAGGATTATATCTTTTATTCGAAAAATATTCTATTTCCTCTAAGAACGGCTAGTACATACCTCTCCCCCTGCAGGAGCGACCTTGTGTCCTCTACAGCAGGCATCATCAATTAGGCTACGTAACAGCATCTTGTTTGGGGCAGACCCCCCACGTAGAATTACTACTCTACAAATGTGGATGGGTCCCAAGAACTGTACTGAAAAAAATAAAGAGGTAAAATAGAGGATGTACAAACTTTTTATTGTGGGGAAAAAAATATAAATAAATCTTTACCAGAAAGTGAGGGTAATACTAACCAGGCCCTTCAAGGACTTCAATCTTCCCTGTGGGTGTTTTTGGAGAGACACCTTCCATTTGTAGGATGAGGAGGTCGGAGGTCTTCTGGGGTAGGTTGTGGGGTGAGAGGGGTTTTTATAGGGGGTAATCCCCCCCCCTCTTGTTAGGTAGGTTGCCTAGCTAACAAAAATATTATCTACACCACCTATAAGAACCAACCCCTACACCTCTACAAAATGTCCTAACATAATGATGTTTCATAGGGAAATATCGTCTCGCATAAGCGAGGGCTCGTTTATCATTTAATTTTAAAGTAACGCTGGAAAATACATTATGTAAGTAATGTACTGTTGAAGGCAACCCCAGGTGGCTTATCCTGTGAACAAACATGACGCAATATAAGCCACAGGCAAGAGTAAAATCACTCTGGAGTCTGTACCACATTCCAAACGCCTCTGTTATTTTGTTAGTTTTAATATATCCCTGAAAATAATGCCCATAAGTAACCGCCGACATTGCATAACTATCGAAAAAAAACATTCGATGTTTAACTTTATCAACATAAATAGCTACCCAATGTCCCATAGTTAATCTGCAGTGTGATGGTAAAATATTAGTTATGAGGACGATAGGTTTT
This sequence comes from Procambarus clarkii, assembly GCF_040958095.1. Taxonomy (NCBI): domain Eukaryota; kingdom Metazoa; phylum Arthropoda; class Malacostraca; order Decapoda; family Cambaridae; genus Procambarus; species Procambarus clarkii. The sequence goes on from NC_091229.1 coordinate 13,573,922, forward strand.
CTTGATGAGATATTTAAATGTTCTATTTCGTCTGCATTATAACAACCTAGGTAGAGCGCTCGATCCCCTAGATTATTTTTTAAATTAATATTTATATCATAACAATTCATTATGTTTTTAAGCTCGCACGTCACATAGAACAGTTCTCGATGGAAAATACCCCAGTCGTTTCCCCAAACAGTAAAACCAGTCTGTTATATGTAACACTGCCACCAAATTCAAGCTCCATACACAAGTTGCCAGATTTCTCCACAGGGAGGGAATCCTTTGTTTGAATGGTGGTTAAGTCAAAGGCGAATATTGATCTCCCCTTATTAAAAGTGTCATAGCCTTGTAGTGAATCACCCTAATGTCTTCAAAATTTCGTAATATAGGCGGGAATAATGAATGTCGAAATCACCACCAATTCGGTAAATTGCATTATTGTTCAAATACATAGCAATATTTTTCAGCTTTGCATTTTCAAAATATAATCCATTACCTTGGTGAAGGCCGGCATAATAATTCATTGTTACTATAACCATATATATCTTGTGCGGAATTATTTGCGCCCAAGGCTGATCAATTAAGAGACTAGTTTGATTCCCCGCTAGGACATATGTTTTAGAAATGGTTCTATTGAAAGTATAGCTTATAGGGTCAGGGGATGCTAACAGTGAGCTGTTTAAGGCTAGGTAGGCACTTGGGTAGGGGAACACTTGTGTTACCCATAACTTAGCATAATCCATATGCAAGCGATACTTAGAGCCATCGTCCACACGTATTTAGCACCCAAGCATGTGGGGAGAGCTCCAATCTTAGACGCACATCTATATTATCTAATATGAATTGGTCTAGGGTTGTTACGTCCAATATTAGGGGAAAACACATTGACAAACCTTTACCTTTTAAATCAGACATAAATTTTTTATCCTTTGCGGTTGCTCCAGTAAAAAATGTATTAGTAAATTCGTTAGGGATTATACCGTCATCACTCCAGTCCCTACGAAAGGCTCCAATTCTCCCCAAGGAAGACATTTTTGATTGAGGCAAGGAGGTAATTAATTTAATAAACGACCAATAATTAAAATTAGAATTTGTTTCAACTACCTGCTCTCCTAAAAACACCTGAACACCTTTAAACAACAACATTGTATTTGACAACCCATTCACAAATTCCACATGGTCATCCTCTTCCAATTTTGTGGTATCGTCATCTTTCGTTATAGATACCTTAAAATCTATAACAATATTAGTTAGATCTAAGAAGGCGCCTTGGGTTCCAGGGATGTGGAATTCTAAGTAATTATCCCACAAACGTTGATTAATGGGGAGGTTGATAGGTAGAATGTCTATTTGCTGCGTAGAGGCAATTGAACTTTCCACATTACGTATTCTGTTACTTCTAGGAAATTGGTCAATAATACTGGAGCTATAATATTCTAGTGGTATTTTCACCCCAGCTCCACTAGCCTCCGCCATGATCTCCTCCGAAAGGTGAAGTATGACTGCTTACTATAGTGAAAATACGTCATTTTTATACCCAAGACCTCGTTTACATTTTTTATTTTTATTTTTTATTCTCCTAGAGAGTCTTTTAATTTTCCCGCCTGTTACCAATTTCTTCCCCACAGTCTTAAGAGCATCAATACTGTGAGTTCTCAGAGCGCTCTTTACATCCCGTTTACCACTGGTTAAATCACCAAGAACATTTTTCCCAAAATCGATAGCACTCGGTGTTACAGCTTTCATGAAAAATGGTATGGCCCGTCGAGCCAAGCCAGCCAAGGTTCCAAAAAAAACACCACCAGATCTGAGATAAGGTGCTTGGAATGTACGTATGTCATTCATCGCTTCCCCTCTCATCCCTTGTCTCCTAGAGAGAGGAGAGAAGATCTCCCCGAATTCCTTTTGAGAAGGTAGGTGGAATGGTACACGCATTCCGACACCTCTTCTTATAATAACCGAAGTCGTGGGTAAACACTTCTATATATATTTATATTTATATATATAGATTATATTGCTATACTTTAGGGCGGATATGCAAGACTGCTGTAACCGACCTCCCATCTTCAAAACTAACCATTCGCCCAAACTGATCTGTTATTTTAATACTTTCTCCAACGTGTTAGTATTAAATATCTTGTACACTAGGGGATGAGCCCCTCTAGAATATGAGTCATGATAATTGATTGCATCTAAGATATTTACAATCTGCCCTCCATATCGTTCCGGCTCGATGACGTCACTATAAATGAGTAAATAGTCACAACCTCCATCATTGTCTGGGGGGAATGAGCCCACGACCTTGGAGGCTGTTGTAATGTCATCTGATTTTGCCCGATAAATGGTGTATTTGCGACCGCTGTCAAAACCAAGTACATTAGCTATTCTGTGTTTAAATTGAAGGCTGAGAGAATATAACGAGCAAGTACCTTAATTGTTAAGAGTTGAAGCTAGTAATACCCGCTCTAAAGATTGGTCATAGGTGAGGATTGGTTCTCTATCTGAGAAGTATATTTTGAAATCACTCCTGAAACTTAGTTTCGTGTCAGTGATTATTTGCCGGCTAAGCTCACCCGTGATGAATGTGATGTTTCTGGATAATATGTTGGTTTTGGGGAGGAAGGTATAAATTAGGTGTTCTGGGCTTTTAGAAAGAGTTCCACGTTTAAAAGTAGCATAGACATCTATGCCAGACTCCCCCTCATCCTTGATGATAGCATGTAGGAGTATGTTGACTAAAGCCATTTCATATTTAATGGAAGGGTTTAAATGTAGTGTGGGGATGGTGTTTGTAAATGCTGAACTTGTGTTGTTGTATATATCTTCTTGGTCGAGACTAGTAAGATATATGTAATGTTCCTCGGCCATTATTCACTTATGTACTGATTGGGGGATATATGAGAGAGGGGTTTTTGTATGATGGGGAAATAAAACATTACTTATATTTTATTTTATTAAACTACAAAGGAAATATTTGTTTTAAAGAACTACAACAGGGGAATTATTCCCACAACAAATTACATATAAAGAACAGCTGCTGTTGGTGCTGCTGCTGCTGCTGCTACTGCTGCTGCTGCCACCGCTGCTGGAGCTGTTGGTACCGCTGACACCACTGCCATCGTTGTTGGTGCTGCTGCTGCTGCTGCTGCTGCCACTGTCACCACCGCTGGAGCTGCTGTAGATGTTGGTACTGCTGCTGCTGTCGTCGCTGCTGATGATGAAGCTGCTGTTACTGTTGGTGGTGGTGCTGCCACCTCTTCTTTCCTGGGGGGGGGGGGGAGGTGGTTACAGCTTTCGTTGTTTTTTTCGGTGGGGAGGATAACAGGAATATTTCCTGTGACTCTCCATCGAGGATGGTGTCGATACGATGATTTGTGTGGGGGTCGAAGTCAATAGTGGTTTCGATCCGTCGTTTGGCTGTGGTAGATGTTGTGGGTGGAGGTGGGGCGGTGGTGGAGGTGGAGCTGGATGAGTACTCTTGTAGATGTCTCTTCTTCCTGGGGGTAGGTGGTGGTGCTGGTGGTGTAGAACGAGAAGAGCTTCCTGGGGTGGTGGCACCCTCCCCCACCACAGCGTCTAGGGTGATAGTTTTACTATCACCCTCTCCTCTGGGATCATCGATCAGGAGGGGTACCATTGATGGGGTAACAGCAGTGGGACGTTTGAGGATTACAAGCTCCTTGTTATGCTTGCTCAGTTCGTGATGAAGTGAGATCAGCATGGATCCGATGTCCTTGTGCCAGTTGTCCATACCATCACGGGAAGCCCCTAAGCCATGGGGCACCTCCAGTTGAAACATGGTTGGGGTTCTCACCATTAGATTGCCCACTTTTGTTAGGGCAGTTTTGAGCCAAAAGAGCCTGTTCTTAGCAGTATCCAGGGTGACGTTGGTGATGTAGTGGGTGTCGGCGGAAGACTGTACTTGCTCCTGAGCTATAGGGTTGGACTCGAAGGGTGCACCTGCACCGAATGCAGAAATTAGCGCCACTATGGTGGGCCGGAAGAAGAGTACTGGTTCTTCGACAATATCTTGACCGTCTGAGGGGTAAGGGGCTATCTTCACTTCAATGTCCCCTGGGGTAGACCGACAACGTATTGTGGCCCTGTTGACATTAGTCAGACCAACACGTTCCACACGGGCATAATTATAACACTTCCATATTACACTTGCCAGTCCATAGGGACGCACAACGGCGGCGGGGAGATCATAGACAATAACATCACCGACCCCAAAGGCGTGGGTGTCGGTGATGTCGTCGTTTATTGTCTTGATAGATGATAAAGACATGGCGAAGGGCGGCTGTGAGGAGCGTGTCGACAACTATAGTGACCAGGAGTGATGGAGGGGGACCTTTAAATACACCTGTGTCTCCACCTGGAGGGAGAGGAATGTAGGGGTGTGGGGTAGAGGCCGCCTTCCTCACCTTATAAGCCCATAGACACTCCGCCCAGACTCGAAGGCTGTAATCTGGTCTCGATGTTGGAGGGTTAATTTATCCATTTGCCATATCTCCGTCTGGATTTCCTGGCATGAATATTCTTCATAACGTTTCACCGTTTCTCCAAATAACTTAAAAAACCGTTCTGGAGGGGCACTCAACACAAGACGGTCATAACAATCCCACAATGCATATATCAATCTACTTTTGTGTTCGACATACTTGTAGTAGCGCTGAGTAGCAACCAACTTCTTTAATAGGGGAGATTTGTCTTCTGCAGGTGGAGGTGAAGTGGGTCTGGAAGCTTGCTCCATGGTGCATACACAACTGAATATGGTGGCGTTTAAGATGTGGTTCATATAGGTCTTCAATACGGCTCCCAATGGTGTCTCCTATGGATGCCCCTCCCCCTTTTAACTGTGATCTGGCGCGATAATTACGTATGAAGGTTGGGTCTACGCCAGCCACCTTCAGTAAAATCCTTACATCCTCCTTGTCAGTTGTCCTAAATTGTCCTTTAGTAAAGGCTAAAGTTTTAATTATATCTAAAATATTTAAATTTTGCACAGGCTTTAATAAATTTCCACGGCTATCCCATATCACCTGTTGGCTGTTTTGTTCAAACATGTTCAATAATGTTTTGACATGTGGAATTTCCTCAATTTTAAAATTCACATTTATTAAGTTGTCCAGACTTGGATTTTGGCTCGTGATGGTGACTTTATGAGGAGTGTGCCCAGCAACAATTAGCCGCATTTCGGGTGGTAGAATGGAATGTTCCCTATTTTTTTTTTTTTTTAAGGCGATGGTCGTACCAGCCGGCCCGCGTTGTTGTTTTTTTAAAGAGCGGCGCCCGGGCGTCGGCGGCGGGCTCAATGACATTTAATGGTTGTCTGACCAGCCCCGCCTGTCTGGAGGAGTTATAAGGATCACAGGAGCTACCGTGGCAACACCGCCCACAAGCTGTTGTTGTCAGGCGAGAGGAGGGATCGAGTGTCCACTTCCCCCACTCCCCCATCACCATCGCCAGAGTCACAGGTGGGGTGGTTACAGCTACCGCTAACATTATTACTTGAATTGCTTTCGTTTTTTAAAGAGAAGGACTTACTTTCACCATCATCGCCGCTGGGAGAGGGCAGACCCACCACATTAAGAGGGGATGGTGTGTTCTTGTTTTTATTAAATAAATATTTTTCGGCTATGAATCGTGGTACCAGACAATATTCTTTCACCATTTTTTTCTCTTGTTACTTATTTACATAATTACCTAATTAGGGAGGAAATTAACGATACAGCCAAAGGTAGCAGAGCTGCCAATATAGCCCCACCTCGCCTAGAGGTTAGAATATTCTTCTTCTTGTACAGTGGAGTTTTCTTACGTGCTACAGAACGAATGTCATTCTGATACCTTTGTAAGCCATTAATTATTTGCGGTTGAACCGGGATGTTTCGTTTCAGAAAATTGGCAAAAATTTCACAAATTGATTCAATTTTCTGCTGTTTTAAAGCCATGATTAGTTTATTCCGCTTCTTGGGTGATAAATTGTTTAATAAAAATAACAATTGATGATGTTTCTCTACGAGAGAGTCCTGATGAACTGTCATATTTTTTTTAAATTTGACGATGTCTTGAGCTTTAATCCAGCTATTGCTAGAATATGGGTACCCTTTCCACTTGACAAAATATTCTCTGTGTCCTTTCGATGTTTTCCTAGACTGTAATATCGTTATAGGAAAATAGTCTGGAAGGGATGTTGGGATCAATTCTTGCTCATAAAACATGCCACTGACCGGCTCGTTGTTTAAATCTTTGATTTTATATGTCGGGATTGGATGTGTTCTGTCAATATGTGACACTAGAAATATTTCTTCTGTATTTTGGAGCCAAAAGCCCTTGTGAAATATATTCCTACACTTTGCCAATCACACATGCTGCCCAAGGGGCAGCTGTGGACTGATGGGAGATATGGGGGAGTCATTGTTTAAATACATGACCTTAAACTGTCTTCGTATATCTTCAATATTTTACAATTTATGAATGGCATGAGGAGTATTTTTTAGTATCCTGTGGAATGTGTGGTTGTACACGTCCACGACTTTTGGGAGGATGTGGATGTATTTTAATGAATTAGCTTGGGTCATATAATTATACAGTTTATGTTTTAAAGTTTTGATGGCCCGCTCCACTATGCTAGATTTCATTTCCGAAAATACACTATATAATTTAATATTTTTCTTATTAAAATAATATTGAACTGACTTGTTGTAAAATTCTCTACCTCGGTCGGTGAATATCCGCCTTACACCGAGAAACTGAGGAGTTTCCTCTAATATCTTCTTTAGAGCGACTAACACATCACTCAAATTTTTTGTTTTTGAAGTTTGAGTCTGCATTAGGCGAGAATAAACATCGACACAAATTAAAATATATTTAACACCATTATTGTATTTTTGTAAACTACAAAAGTCCTCTAGGTCACAGGCAATTATGGTACGAGGCTTAGGAGCTAATATTTTCCGTCGGGGGAACCTAACTAAATTTCTCCTATGTAAGGTATAAGATCGCTCTCCACGAAGAAATTCCTTCACATCTGCAATACTGATGTTGGGGTCATTAAGTCTGGCAGCCTTATACAATTTTTGAATTGATCCTGTGAAACCACCCAAGCTAGAAATGTCATTATAGATGGTGGTAAGAATTGACTGTTTCTGTATCGTTAGAGACATTTTTTTTATTACATTTGATAAACAATTTCACACCGGTCTTCATTGGCGATGCTCGTTCGTAGTTGTAATGCCTCAGGAACCGTCAGATCGACCAATAAATAACCATACTTGCTCTGGGATATTGCCCGACGGTATATTTCAACGAAATTATTAATAGTTTTTCGACCATATAACTGGCCACTTAAAATTTCAAGTTGGGTTATGTCTCTCTGCTTCATTAATATATAATGGCTACAATTCAGAGTTATTGTCCTGGCATATTTCCTCTGGGGAAACAAATTTTGACTAATTAGAATTACGGAAATATTACCGTGTCTCCCTCGGGTGAAGATATTGGCTATAATTGGACTCTGTATGGCTTCCAGGTATAAGTCGTCAATTATATACAAAACTGACTCATTTGAAAAAGGATCTTTATACTCTAATGGGTTAATCAGCTCCTGGGAGAGAGTAACCTTGTTTCGCAGAAAAGGGATGTTTGAAAGAGGATGTTTTGTATTATTTGCAGTTGACACTAAATTTTTTGAGAATTTTCCATGGTATTTACCACATAAATTTCCCACTAGAGACGTTTTCCCAGAATTGCTAAATCCGGCTACAAATATTCTTGCTGGGTGGTGGAAAATATTAAGTTGCTCTACTGTGACAGAAGTACACTCCTCCATATTTTTCCCATAAATGGTTCAATTACCTATGGGCAGTCACATATATATATATATATATATATATATATATATATATATATATATATATATATATATATATATATATATATATATATATATATATATATAATTTTTTTTTTTTTTTTTTTTTTTTTTACAATGAAAGGGAGTACCACCTCTAGCTGGAAGAAGGGGGACCCATAGCCTCGGAGGAAACCACGCATAACGCATTAGAGGGAATGTTTAGATCCCCTCCAATACAGTTTCTGTGTGCTTTTCTCCTACCACCCCCTTCCTTTTTTTTATTTTTTGTGCTTTATTATGCATTTGATGGTTACAAGATATACATGGGTTGATACAAAAATAATAATGCAAAAAGGTGCTTAAAGGTTATGGATCTCTTGAAAAACACAACAATGGGAAACATTGATGAATGTCACAGACGGGTTCGATCATTGTTGCAAGTCAAACACTTCTTCGAATTCCTCTGAAGTTGGACTAGTGCCCAAGACGCAACAGGCATTTCCCCTCTGAATCGCAACACTGAGGCGCTGGAACAAGAAACTTTTTGCTCTCTGGTCTTTTGTAGCGCTGATCAATTTATATATATATATGTGTGTGCGTGTGTATTCACCCACCAAGGAACGCCACACCCTCAGGGCATAGCCAGTCCTCCTGATGTTTTTTTTGTTGGAGAGGTCCCCTAGTGATGACCTCCAGACGAGAAAAAAAAAAATTCTCTACAGCAGGCCTAACCCTTTTCTTACATAAAGGGCTGAGAGGTGTTGTATGTGGCAATGCCGCCCCCCTGTTCTAAGTCAATAAAAGGACGCTACACCTCCCCCCCACCACGTATTATTGAAATAGTGTCGAAACCGACCACTCTCCTCCCCGTCTAGGCTAAATGTAAGTAAATTAATATCTACTTCATATATGGGATATATATATATATATATATATATATGTCGTACCTAGTAGCCAGAACTCACTTCTCACCCTACTATGCAAGGCCCGATTTGCCTAATACGCCAAGTTTTCCTGAATTAATATATTTTCTCTAATTTTTTTCTTATGAAATGATAAAGCTACCCATTTCATTATGTATGAGGTCAATTGTTTTTTATTGGAGTTAAAATTAACGTAGATATATGACCGAACCTAACCAACCCTACCTAACCTAACCTAACCTATCTTTATAGGTTAGGTTAGGTTAGGTAGCCGAAAAAGTTAGGTTAGGTTAGGTTAGGTAGGTTAGGTCGTCGAAAAACAATTAATTCATGAAAACTTAGCTTATTAGGCAAATCAGGCCTTGCATAGTAGGCTGAGAAGTGAGTTCTGGCTACTAGGTACGACATATATATATATATATATATATATATATATATATATATATATATATATATATATATATATATATATATATATATATATAATATATATATAAATATATATATATATATATAATATATATATAATATATATATAAATATATATATATATATATAATATATATATATATATATATATATATATAAATATATATATATATATATATATATATATATATATATATATATATATATATATATATATATATATATATATATATATATATATTATTAAATATGACCGAAAAAGTAAGATTAATAATTCTAACACGAATTTTCTCTATCTTTCTTATGTTTCTTTTCACTGTTGATGGTAATTCAAAGATCAATTCTCCAAAATTCATTTTTATTTCTAGTCTGACGCGACACTTGAGCGCGTTTCGTAAAACTTATTACATTTTCAAAGACTTTAGCTTACACATACACAACTGAATAGAACTCACACATCTTCGATTTGTTTATATCTACATTTGAGTGAGGTGGATGGGGTGAGGTGGTATTAATAGGGTATTAAATTCCTAAACACAAGACAGAACACGAAACAATGGGTATTGAATGGAAGTGATTTGTAGAAAGCCTATTGGTCCATATTTCTTGATGCTTCTATATTGGAGCGAAAAAAATACACTAATATATATATATATATATATATATATATATATATATATATATATATATATATATATATATATATATATATATATATATATATATATATATATATATATATGTCGTACCTAGTAGCCAGAACGCACTTCTCGGCCTACTATGCAAGGCCCGATTTGCCTAATAAGCCAAGTTTTCCTGAAATAATATATTTTCTCTAATTTTTTTCTTACGAAATGATAAAGCTACCCATTTCATTATGTATGAGGTAAAAATTTTTTATTGGAGTTAAAATTAACGTAGATATATGACCAAACCTAACCAACCCTACCTAACCTAACCTAACCTATCTCTATAGGTTAGATAGCCGAAAAAGTTAGGTTAGCTTAGGTAGTCGAAAAACAATAATTCATGAAAACTTGGCTTATTAGGCAAATCGAGCCTTGCATAGTAGGCTGAGAAGTGCGTTCTGGCTAATAGGTACGACATATATATATATATATATATATATATATATATATATATATATATATATATATATATATATATATAACTGAAAACTCACACCCCAGAAGTGACTCGAACCCATACTCCCACAACTGGTATGTACAGGGACGCCTTAATCCGCTTGACCATCACGACCGGACATAAGGAAGTGATAGCCGAGGCTATATGAACCACTTCCCCGCCGGCACTCGGATGGTAATCTTGGGCATAGCATTTTATCAAATCACCTCATTCTTTGGGGCACACGTGAGGAACACAAATGCAAACAAGCCTGAATGGTCCCCAGGACTATATACAACTGAAAACTCACACCCCAGAAGTGACTCGAACCCATACTCCCACAACTGGTATGTACAGGGACGCCTTAATCCGCTTGACCATCACGACCGGACATAAGGAAGTGATAGCCGAGGCTATATGAACCACTTCCCCGCCGGCACTCGGATGGTAATCTTGGGCATAGCATTTTATCAAATCACCTCATTCTTTGGGGCACACGTGAGGAACACAAATGCAAACAAGCCTGAATGGTCCCCAGGACTATATACAACTGAAAACTCACACCCCAGAAGTGACTCGAACCCATACTCCCACAACTGGTATGTACAGGGACGCCTTAATCCGCTTGACCATCACGACCGGACATAAGGAAGTGATAGCCGAGGCTATATGAACCACTTCCCCGCCGGCACTCGGATGGTAATCTTGGGCATAGCATTTTATCAAATCACCTCATTCTTTGGGGCACACGTGAGGAACACAAATGCAAACAAGCCTGAATGGTCCCCAGGACTATATACAACTGAAAACTCACACCCCAGAAGTGACTCGAACCCATACTCCCACAACTGGTATGTACAGGGACGCCTTAATCCGCTTGACCATCACGACCGGACATAAGGAAGTGATAGCCGAGGCTATATGAACCACTTCCCCGCCGGCACTCGGATGGTAATCTTGGGCATAGCATTTTATCAAATCACCTCATTCTTTGGGGCACACGTGAGGAACACAAATGCAAACAAGCCTGAATGGTCCCCAGGACTATATACAACTGAAAACTCACACCCCAGAAGTGACTCGAACCCATACTCCCACAACTGGTATGTACAGGGACGCCTTAATCCGCTTGACCATCACGACCGGACATAAGGAAGTGATAGCCGAGGCTATATGAACCACTTCCCCGCCGGCACTCGGATGGTAATCTTGGGCATAGCATTTTATCAAATCACCTCATTCTTTGGGGCACACGTGAGGAACACAAATGCAAACAAGCCTGAATGGTCCCCAGGACTATATACAACTGAAAACTCACACCCCAGAAGTGACTCGAACCCATACTCCCACAACTGGTATGTACAGGGACGCCTTAATCCGCTTGACCATCACGACCGGACATAAGGAAGTGATAGCCGAGGCTATATGAACCACTTCCCCGCCGGCACTCGGATGGTAATCTTGGGCATAGCATTTTATCAAATCACCTCATTCTTTGGGGCACACGTGAGGAACACAAATGCAAACAAGCCTGAATGGTCCCCAGGACTATATACAACTGAAAACTCACACCCCAGAAGTGACTCGAACCCATACTCCCACAACTGGTATGTACAGGGACGCCTTAATCCGCTTGACCATCACGACCGGACATAAGGAAGTGATAGCCGAGGCTATATGAACCACTTCCCCGCCGGCACTCGGATGGTAATCTTGGGCATAGCATTTTATCAAATCACCTCATTCTTTGGGGCACACGTGAGGAACACAAATGCAAACAAGCCTGAATGGTCCCCAGGACTATATACAACTGAAAACTCACACCCCAGAAGTGACTCGAACCCATACTCCCACAACTGGTATGTACAGGGACGCCTTAATCCGCTTGACCATCACGACCGGACATAAGGAAGTGATAGCCGAGGCTATATGAACCACTTCCCCGCCGGCACTCGGATGGTAATCTTGGGCATAGCATTTTATCAAATCACCTCATTCTTTGGGGCACACGTGAGGAACACAAATGCAAACAAGCCTGAATGGTCCCCAGGACTATATACAACTGAAAACTCACACCCCAGAAGTGACTCGAACCCATACTCCCACAACTGGTATGTACAGGGACGCCTTAATCCGCTTGACCATCACGACCGGACATAAGGAAGTGATAGCCGAGGCTATATGAACCACTTCCCCGCCGGCACTCGGATGGTAATCTTGGGCATAGCATTTTATCAAATCACCTCATTCTTTGGGGCACACGTGAGGAACACAAATGCAAACAAGCCTGAATGGTCCCCAGGACTATATACAACTGAAAACTCACACCCCAGAAGTGACTCGAACCCATACTCCCACAACTGGTATGTACAGGGACGCCTTAATCCGCTTGACCATCACGACCGGACATAAGGAAGTGATAGCCGAGGCTATATGAACCACTTCCCCGCCGGCACTCGGATGGTAATCTTGGGCATAGCATTTTATCAAATCACCTCATTCTTTGGGGCACACGTGAGGAACACAAATGCAAACAAGCCTGAATGGTCCCCAGGACTATATACAACTGAAAACTCACACCCCAGAAGTGACTCGAACCCATACTCCCACAACTGGTATGTACAGGGACGCCTTAATCCGCTTGACCATCACGACCGGACATAAGGAAGTGATAGCCGAGGCTATATGAACCACTTCCCCGCCGGCACTCGGATGGTAATCTTGGGCATAGCATTTTATCAAATCACCTCATTCTTTGGGGCACACGTGAGGAACACAAATGCAAACAAGCCTGAATGGTCCCCAGGACTATATACAACTGAAAACTCACACCCCAGAAGTGACTCGAACCCATACTCCCACAACTGGTATGTACAGGGACGCCTTAATCCGCTTGACCATCACGACCGGACATAAGGAAGTGATAGCCGAGGCTATATGAACCACTTCCCCGCCGGCACTCGGATGGTAATCTTGGGCATAGCATTTTATCAAATCACCTCATTCTTTGGGGCACACGTGAGGAACACAAATGCAAACAAGCCTGAATGGTCCCCAGGACTATATACAACTGAAAACTCACACCCCAGAAGTGACTCGAACCCATACTCCCACAACTGGTATGTACGTGATTAAGGCGTCCCTGTACATACCAGTTGTGGGAGTATGGGTTCGAGTCACTTCTGGGGTGTGAGTTTTCAGTTGTATATAGTCCTGGGGACCATTCAGGCTTGTTTGCATTTGTGTTCCTCACGTGTGCCCCAAAGAATGAGGTGATTTGATAAAATGCTATGCCCAAGATTACCATCCGAGTGCCGGCGGGGAAGTGGTTCATATAGCCTCGGCTATCACTTCCTTATGTCCGGTCGTGATGGTCAAGCGGATTAAGGCGTCCCTGTACATACCAGTTGTGGGAGTATGGGTTCGAGTCACTTCTGGGGTGTGAGTTTTCAGTTGTATATAGTCCTGGGGACCATTCAGGCTTGTTTGCATTTGTGTTCCTCACGTGTGCCCCAAAGAATGAGGTGATTTGATAAAATGCTATGCCCAAGATTACCATCCGAGTGCCGGCGGGGAAGTGGTTCATATAGCCTCGGCTATCACTTCCTTATGTCCGGTCGTGATGGTCAAGCGGATTAAGGCGTCCCTGTACATACCAGTTGTGGGAGTATGGGTTCGAGTCACTTCTGGGGTGTGAGTTTTCAGTTGTATATAGTCCTGGGGACCATTCAGGCTTGTTTGCATTTGTGTTCCTCACGTGTGCCCCAAAGAATGAGGTGATTTGATAAAATGCTATGCCCAAGATTACCATCCGAGTGCCGGCGGGGAAGTGGTTCATATAGCCTCGGCTATCACTTCCTTATGTCCGGTCGTGATGGTCAAGCGGATTAAGGCGTCCCTGTACATACCAGTTGTGGGAGTATGGGTTCGAGTCACTTCTGGGGTGTGAGTTTTCAGTTGTATATAGTCCTGGGGACCATTCAGGCTTGTTTGCATTTGTGTTCCTCACGTGTGCCCCAAAGAATGAGGTGATTTGATAAAATGCTATGCCCAAGATTACCATCCGAGTGCCGGCGGGGAAGTGGTTCATATAGCCTCGGCTATCACTTCCTTATGTCCGGTCGTGATGGTCAAGCGGATTAAGGCGTCCCTGTACATACCAGTTGTGGGAGTATGGGTTCGAGTCACTTCTGGGGTGTGAGTTTTCAGTTGTATATAGTCCTGGGGACCATTCAGGCTTGTTTGCATTTGTGTTCCTCACGTGTGCCCCAAAGAATGAGGTGATTTGATAAAATGCTATGCCCAAGATTACCATCCGAGTGCCGGCGGGGAAGTGGTTCATATAGCCTCGGCTATCACTTCCTTATGTCCGGTCGTGATGGTCAAGCGGATTAAGGCGTCCCTGTACATACCAGTTGTGGGAGTATGGGTTCGAGTCACTTCTGGGGTGTGAGTTTTCAGTTGTATATAGTCCTGGGGACCATTCAGGCTTGTTTGCATTTGTGTTCCTCACGTGTGCCCCAAAGAATGAGGTGATTTGATAAAATGCTATGCCCAAGATTACCATCCGAGTGCCGGCGGGGAAGTGGTTCATATAGCCTCGGCTATCACTTCCTTATGTCCGGTCGTGATGGTCAAGCGGATTAAGGCGTCCCTGTACATACCAGTTGTGGGAGTATGGGTTCGAGTCACTTCTGGGGTGTGAGTTTTCAGTTGTATATAGTCCTGGGGACCATTCAGGCTTGTTTGCATATATATATATATATATATATATATATATATATATATATATATATATATATATATATATATATATATATATATATATATATATATATATATATATAAGTATAAATACTAATATATATTAGTATACTTAAAATATACTAATATATATTAGTATATTTTGGTAGCAGTCTTTCCTGTAGACATATATTATTAAATATGACTGAAAAAGTAAGATTAATAATTCTAACACGAATTTTCTCGATCTTTCGTACGTTTCTTTTCACTGTTGGTGGTAATTCAAAAATCAATTCTCCAAAATTCATTTTTATTTCTAGTCTGACACGACACTTGAGTGCGTTTCGTAAAACTTATTACATTTTCAAAGACTTTAGCTTACACATACACAACTGAATAGAACTCACACATCTTCGATTTGTTTATATCTACATTTGAGTGAGGTGGTATTAATAGGGTATTAAATTCCTAAACACAAGACAGAACACGAAACAATGGGTATTGAATGGAAGTGATTTGTAGAAAGCCTATTGGTCCATATTTCTTGATGCTTCTATATTGGAGCGGAGTCTTGAGGTGGGTAGAATATAGTTGTGCATTAATTGGCTGTTGATTGCTGGTGTTGACTTCTTGATGTGTAGAGCCTCGCAGACGTCAAGCCGCCTGCTATCGCTGTATCTATCGATGATTTCTGTGTTGTTTACTAGGATTTCTCTGGCGATGGTTTGGTTGTGGGAAGAGATTATATGTTCCTTAATGGAGCCCTGTTGCTTATGCATCGTTAAACGCCTAGAAAGAGATGTTGTTGTCTTGCCTATATACTGTTTTTTTTTGGAGCTTACAGTCCCCAAGAGGGCATTTGAAGGCATAGACGACGTTGGTCTCTTTTAAAGCGTTCTGCTTTGTGTCTGGAGAGTTTCTCATGAGTAGGCTGGCCATTTTTCTGGTTTTATAGTAAATCGTCAATTTGGCGATTCAATTCATTAGGGAGTGAGTTCCATAGACTGGGTCCGTTTATTTGCATAGTGTTTACACAGATTATGTTTGACTCTGGGGATATCAAAGGGATATTTATTTCTGGTGTGGTGATAATGGGTCCTATTGCATCTGTCCAGGGAAAGTTTCAGAGCAGGATTTGCATTTAAGAACAGGGTTTTGTAAATGTAATTGACACAAGAAAGTTTGTGGAGTGAGATTATGTTTAGCATGTTAAGGGAGTTAAACAAGGGGGCTGAGTGTTGTCTGAAAGCAGAATTTGTTGTTATTCTGATAGCAGATTTTTGCTCGATGATGATGAACTTGAGGTGGTTTGCAGTGGTTGAACCCCAAGCACAGATACCATAATTAAGATAGGGATAGATTAATGCACAATATGTAGAGATGAGAGCAGAGTTAGGTACATAATATCTGATTTTGGAGAGTATCCCAACTGTTTTAGAGACTTTCTTAGTTATGTGTTGTATGTGGGTGCTGAAGTTGAGTCTCTTATCTACGAATAGGACAAGAAACTTTCCATCATTTTTATTGCTAATGTTTACATTATCTATCTGAAGCTGAATTGCATTTGTAGATTTGCTTCCAAATAAAATGTAGTAGGTCTTTTCTATGTTAAGTGTTAGTTTATTGGTTGACAACTATAAGTGGACTTTTTTTAGTTCATTATTAACAACATCATTTAGTGTATGTGGGTTGGGGTTAGAGTAGATGAGGGTAGTGTTGTTCCGAACCATAATGGAAACAGACCCAACTATGGGATGGGTTAACCCAAGTATCGCATTTCCAAAAGGGTCGCCCATGTTGGAAAAGACGAACGCCGAAAGAATATTGTTGAAAACATCTTGATGACTTATTAAACCAAAATTATTTATTAGTCAGAAGAAAGACAAAAACGCGATCTATATGTAAAACTTCTACCAGACAAATATTCTAAGTAAAACTGATGATATTTGTAATAAATATATAATAAATAAATAAATGTTTATTTAGGTAAGGTACATACATACAAGAATTTTTTTTACAAAGATTGGTGGACTTATAGATAGAGCTAGTACATCCAATGCCTAGAGCCACTATTACGCAAAGCGTTTCGGGCATTGTAGTTTTATAAAAGGGGCAGTTTTCATCGCTCGTCGAGCTCGAAAACCGCAGCATTCATTTATTTATTTATTTATGCATTTACAAGAAGGTACATTGGGAATGTGAGGATACATAATATGGTAATTACAGTCTTGTAAAGCCACTAGTACGCGCAGCGTTTCGGGCAGGAAATCTCAGAACCATGCCTATTTCACGCAGATTCCTTAATAAACGTAAGAGTTTTATATGTCACAAGAAAGATATAATTATAAGCGTCATTCTAAATACCTTACCATGGGCATATTTAGATTTAAAGCGAAGATACGTGTACTTTTATAATAGCCGAGCTCCGACCCCGGACAGATTGATCGACTGAGCAACTCTTTCTCAGAACAATGTTTATTTCACGTGAATTCGTTAATAAACATATATGTTTTATATGTCTCAAGAAAGGCAGACATATAAGCTTCACTTTAAAAACTTTACCATAGACATATTTAAAGTTCTAATGAAGATACATGTATTTTAAAAATAATGGAGCTCCCACCCCGTACAGACTGAACGACAGAGCAACTCTCTCTCAGATCAATGTTTATTTCACGTAAATTCGTTAATAAACACAAACGTTTTATATGTCTTAAGCAAGATAGAAATAAGAGCTTCATTTTAAATACATTACAATAGACATATTTATAGCTCAAGTGAAGATACATATGTTTTCATAGTAGCGCTCAGTAGCTTGTCGAGCATGGAGTGCAGACGCCTACGCACTTGCCGATATAATGTACCTTACCTTGAGGTTACCTTGAGGTGCTTCCGGGGCTTAGCGTCCCCGCGGCCCGGTCGTCGACCAGGCCTCCTGGTTGCCGGACTGATCAACCAGGCTGTTGGACGAGGCTGCTCGCAGCCTGACGTACGAGTCACAGCCTGGTTGATCAGGTATCCTTTGGATGTGCTTATCCAGTTCTCTCTTGAACACTGTGAGGGGTCGGCCAGTTATGCCCCTTATGTGTAGTGCAAGCGTGTTGAACAGTCTCGGACCTCTGATGTTGATAGAGTTCTCTCTCAGAGTACCAGTTGCACCTCTGTTTTTCAACGGGGGTATTCTGCACATCCTGCCATGTCTTCTGGTCTCATGTGATGTTATTTCTGTGTGCAGGTTTGGGACCAGCCCCTCTAATATTTTCCACGTGTAAATTATTATGTACCTCTCCCACCTGCGCTCAAGGGAGTACAGTTTTAGGCTCTTTAGTCGGTCCCAATAGTTTAGATGTTTTACTGAGTGGATTCTAGCAGTAAAGGATCTCTGCACGCTCTCCAAGTCAGTAATTTCTCCAGCTTTGAAAGGTGCTGTCATTGTGCAGCAGTACTCCACTCTAGAGAGCACAAGCGTTTTGAAAAGTATCATCATCGGTATAGCATCTCTAGTGTGAAAAGTTCTTGTTATCCAACCTGTCATTTTTCTTGCAGTTGTGACGGCTACTTTATTGTGTTCTTTAAAGGTAAGGTCTTCCGACATGAGTACACCCAGATCCTTTACATTGCCTTTTCGTTCTATGTTATGATTTGCCTGAGTTTTGTACGTGGTTTCCGTTTTTATATTTTCATTTTTTCCATAGCGCATGAGCTGGAACTTATCTTCGTTAAACACCATATTATTTTCTGTAGCCCATAGAAAGACCTGATCTACATCTGACTGGAGGTTCGCCGTGTCCTCTATGTTGCCTACTCTCATGAAGATCCTAGTGTCATCTGCAAAGGATGATACAGTGCTATAGGTTGTGTTCTTGTCTATGTCCGAAATGAGGATGAGAAAAAGTACTGGAGCAAGCACAGTACCCTGGGGGACTGAGCTCTTCACGGTTGATGGGCTGGATTTTATTTTGTTGACTATTACACATTGGGTTCTGTTGGTCAGGAAATTGTAGATCCATCTGCCTATTTTTCCGGTAATTCCTTTTGAACGCATTTTATGTGCAATAACACCATGGTCACATTTATCAAAAGCTTTTGCGAAATCTGTGTAAATTACATCCGCGTTATGTTTGTCTTCCATAGCATCTAATGCCATATCATAGTGGTCCAGCAACTGCGACAGGCAAGAGAGCGCCCTGTTCTGAAACCATGTTGTCCGGGGTTATGGAGTTGCTGTGATTCCATGTATTTTGTGATTTTACTTCTTAGCACTCTCTCAAAAATTTTTATGATGTGCGATGTTAGCGCTATCGGTCTGTAATTTTTTGCCTTTGCCTTATTTCCTCCTTTATGAAGTGGTGCTATCTCTGTTGTTTTTAGTATATCAGGAATAACGCCAGAATCTAGGCTTTGTCTCCACAGAATGTGGAGGGCATGCGATAGCGGTTTTTTACAGTTATTTATGAATATGGAGTTCCAAGAATCCGGGCCTGGTGCAGAGTGCATAGGCATACTGTTTATGGCTTCTTCAAAATCCAGTGGGGATAGGGTGACGTCTGATATATGATTTGATGTTGGTATCGTATCCATGAAAAATTCATTTGGGTTATCAATCTTTAGTGTGTTTAATGGCTCGCTGAAAACAGAGTCGTACTGCGTCCTCAGTAGCTCGCTCATTTTTTTGTTGTCATCGGTGAAGGTTTCATCTCCCTTTCGCAGGGGCCCGATACTAGATGTGGTTTTTGATCTTGATTTTGCATAGGAGAAAAAATATTTCGGATTTCTTTCTATTTCACTGATGGCCTTTTGCTCTCTTTGCCTCTCCTGGGTTTTGTATGATTCTTGTAGCTTCCGTTCAATTGTTTCTATTTCTCTACCTAACCTTCTTCGCCGTTCTTGGGATAGGGTGAGACTCTCAAGTTGTTCCGCGATTCGTTTTCTTCGCCTATATAGGGAACGACGTTCCCGTTCCAATCTGCATCTCTTCCTCTTTTTTCTTAGAGGTATGCGGTTTGAACATATTTCTAGTGCTACTGAGCTTATTTTTTCCAGGCACTGGTTCAGGTTTGCATTTTCTAGCTATTCTTCCCAGTTTATTTCTGTGAAGTCCTGGTTTATTTGCTCCCAGTTTATCTGTTTATTATTGAAGTTGAATTTGCTGAAATCTCCTCCACCGGGAATCTGGACTGGTTTTGAAGGTCTACTCCCCATGGTTGTCATAACTTCAATTAAGTTGTGATCTGAGTAACATGTATAATTAACAAAGATACGCTAATAAAGCCTAAAATCTTATATGCCTCCAGAAAGACCGAGATATGAACATTATTATGATTGCACCAAATGAAATATATCATGTTCGAGAACAAAGATATATCAATTTTATATTAAGTTTCGACTCTTGCTCGGGCGAGAGAGATGGGGCGACTCTCGCCCCATCTATTGGAGATTCTGTCCACTAAAGACCCAAAGCTACTCAAACCCTCCTAGCGTTATTTAAGTAATGAAGTAATATGGTATATTTACTCACTATAATGTGGGTGCTGAATGCATAACATGAGAAAACATATATTTACTCCAAACTAATATAATTTCATTATGAAATAAGTAGCATCAAAGGAAGTCGACGGTCCAAGCGTCAATGTTGTGGAGCGACTTATCCAAGATATATCGTTGTTTGGAAAGTGTTTGTTGGCATATCCATTTGTCGCACTTCTCTGCACAAATTATCACAAATAACATAACTAGCCAGAAAACATTTAACATTTATTAAAAAATATATGTTTGGAAGTAAAATCGACTTCATAGGACAATAGTTTTGTTATATATACTCGTTATTCGTTGACATGCGTTCGCTACTTAAACTACTATGTACTGTACTTATGTAAAATCTCCCATGTCTCTTCGCTCATCTCACCGAACCATACAGGCTCTGTGATATATTGTTAAATTAATTGAGATTCACAAATAAAGCTTATAATTGTATATGTTATCAAAAAGGCAGAGCTTAGTTTAGTTCATTTATTATGCACCCCATACCCATCCTATGAGCGATAGTGGAGTGTTACAGAGGCACACAATGGGCTCAGGGACTGAGCCCCACAATTCAAATAGCCAAGCAAGTTATAATCTTGATAAGGTAGTTACAAAAGTCAATGCACATTGTCACATTAACAATGGGCTCGAGACTGACCACAAGTACAGTTTATAATTTAAGCAACTGACATATATGGAGGGCTAGTGTCACAATTGATATGTATATCCTACACATAACCCCCTCTCCCCCATCCAATGGGCAACGGTGAATAGGTTACATTCAAGTCGTTTTTGTGTTTTATTCAGAGATTAGATGTTATTGGGTGACGAAAGATATTCATATTTTAAGGAAGGCTTCTTGGTTGATGCTCTCCATTGATGGAAAATATACAACCTTTTGAAAATCAATGTTAGTTTGATCTAGATATTGTAATTAACGAAAGTATTTATGTCATCTGAAAGGTAGAAATATAGGCTACATTTAAATTCCTTTGTCATAAATATAACTGAAGTGAAAACGAAGATATATGCGTTTTGATAGTTACTTGATGGCTAGCTCTGAGAGTGTGAAGCCCTGCACACCAGCCAATAAATTGTATAATTAGTTTCCATATATTTTAATTAATCTTAAAAATCTATATGTCCGAAGAAAGGAAGATGTAGCCGTTAATGTGACAACATTTAAAAATATATATCTCTTAAGTTAAATAAATAATACCACCTTATCGCCGGTGTCCGGACACATGAAAACTACCTAGGTATCAGTATCCAGCCAGGCGGGGATCACAGGCTGCACAATACTGATAAATTATGTAATGCACTACTTGTGGTCGATCTCGAACCCATTTATGATGTGACGACTTATAGTGAATTTTGTAACTAGCTCATCAAGATTGTAACTTGCTTAGCTAAATGAATTGTGGGGTTCGGTCCATTAATTTATGCAGTCTCCGTGGTGTAGTGGTAAGACACTCGCCTGGCGTTCCGCGAGCGCTATGTCATGGGTTCGTATCCTGGCCGGGGAGGATTTACTTGGCGCAATTCCTTAACTGTAGCCTCTGTTTAACGCAACAGTAAAATGTGTACTTGGATGAAAAAACGATTCTTCGCGGCAGGGGATCGTATTCCAGGGACCATAGGATTAAGGACTTGCCCGAAACGCTACGCGTACTAGTGGCTGTACAAGAATGTAACAACTCTTGTATATATCTCAAAAAAAAAAAATTCTTTCTTTATTATGCACCCCATAATACCCATTCCGTGGGCGGTGGTGTAAAGGGTTACAGAGGCACATAATCGGTTCAGGAACTGAACCCTCTAGTTCGTTTAGCTAAGCAAATAACAATCTTTTGACGCTAGTTACAAAATTATTAATGTACACATACTTATGCATACATGTACATATACATACGTATACATACACATACATATTTAATCACCTACACAAATACACACATCAGTAATCTTTGTGTCACAAGTGATCAGCAAGAGGCTCACAACAGTCACTATACAAGGCACTTTACATTTATGTGGAGTCGCACAGTTACTAGTCTTGCTCCACACCCACCCAACTGGGCGGCAGCTTTACAGTCATGTGGTGCATACTTACCCAACTGGGCGGCAGCTTTACAGTCATGTGGTGCATACTTACCCAACTGGGCGGCAGCTTTACAGTCATGTGGTGCATACTTACCCAACTGGGCGGCAGCTTTACAGTCATGAGCATGCATTACCTACAGTAAGCAAATTTTGGATACTTCGCTAAGATTTCGGGCAGCACATCATTATGAATGAAGTACTTACACATTTCATGGACACTATTGATGTTGTTATCTTTAAATTCCGCGATTTTTTCACATTCCATTATATAATGACGCAAAGTATGCGAATAGTTCTGCTGACAGAGTTTACATTTAGTCAAATCTACATCATCAGATGTTACAAATTCCCAGAGGTACTTGTAGCTGAGCCTAAGCCTAGCAGTGGTAACATCTAGAAGTCTGCTAACATTATTGGATGACCCATAGACGAGCGATTCATCAAAGTTTATACAATATTGTGAAATTGAGAGTCAGTGTAGTAACATAAATTGGTAAATCATAAATATTGTAAGTTAAGAATCTGATGCATGTGTGTGTGTTGGGGGGGGGGGGGGAGGCGATACCCTTGGTAAGCGAGAGTGGAAAGTAACCTTAGACATTCTGCGGTCAATGTGGGGGGGGGGGGGAAGGGAGGGTGGGAGAGTCAAATCCACCCTCCAACATCTGAGCATAGTACCACCAGCCTCCACAACACTCCATCAGCTGATGCTTGTAGATGCCTCATCTAACCTCACTTATGTCACACATTAACCTACAGTTCCTGTGATATTTAAACTCCTCATCACAGTGGCGTCTCACCAGTATAAACTGTATTGGATTTTGTCCCGAAATAGCTGTATGCTGACTGGACGTGTATGTATGTATGTATGTATGTATGTATGTATGTATGTATGTATGTATGTATGTATGTATGTATGTATGTATGCATGTATGTATGTATGTATGTATGTATGTATGTATGTATGTATGTATGTATGTATGTATGTATGTATGTATGTATGTATGTATGTACGCATGCATGTATGTATGTATGTATGTATGTACCGTGCGCGCTCCGTTAAAATCGTGACATTAACCGGGATTCTTAGGACTACTGCCATGGATTACTGATTACAGACATAACAAAGTGCATAGTGACCCGCTGGAAAATTGAAAATAGTCATTAACAATAGAACTTTGTGTTAAATAGAGAATAAACGGGAGACCGCGTGTGAGCCAGTGCACGAGGCTTTGTGTACATGCGTGTATAAGGAAAAAAAATAGTGAACGGTGATTCGTGGAACAGTGAAGTGGAACGGGTATCACAACAACATATAAGTTGGAAGTGAAGGAAAATCGTGCATAGAATATTATAAATATAGAATACTAGAAATATAGAATAGTGGCAAGAGGCAGCATCAGTGGTTATAAATCGAGTAACTGGAAACTGGTGACATCAACCTGGGCCACGAGAGGTCACCTGTACCGACCGGGGGACCAGCTTCGCTACCCTACGCTAAGTACCTGCCATAAAGTTTGAACAAAATAACATACATAATATTACAAATATACGGTATACATATAATATTATAAATATTAAACATATAAATATATATACATATAATTTTATAAAGAGTTAAAAGGACTGACATCAACAAGTGATCCGTACAGTGAATCTCAAATACAACACAATACATCAGACAATGGAGAGGTGTGGCGAGTGTTCGGGAGTACTGGGAAGACGTAATGCAGGCGTAACGTGCTGCATTTGTAACAAGATTTCACCTGGGCTGTACAGAATTAGCTCCAGGATGCATAAAAAGGCAAGGAATTTACTGGGTTTGCAAAGATGACAGATTAATGTTAGAGAACATAACTAAACTGATGAAAAACATTCCCGAGTCACAGAGATTATCATTCACAGACAGTCTACCAGTGATATATGCGGACTGGGAAAAGTCAACATTGGATAACGACCAAAACTCAGGAACAGATAGTTTAGAGAACCGCAGCAGTAGTGTGGAGGAGGAGACTATTGTGGTACAAAATAACAGCAATAATGCAGAGCCAGATAATATAAACGATGAGAGCAACAGTGAGACAGAGTGCATAGATGAAGGAATTGGGACGAAAAACGGAGATGGCTCCAATAAAGAGGTAGACAAGACAGTCTCAGATATAAATACCTTAAAAAACGCAAAACCGGAACACATTTGCAAATTCTACGCTAAAGGAATATGCAAATATGGAAAATTAGGAGCAAAATGCCATTTTCTGCATCCTCGAAAATGCAGGAACATGTTGGAGAGGGGTACATGTCGTTTTGGAACAGGGTGTAGATACTTCCACCCTAAATTATGTCAATTTTTAATTAGGGACAAAAGATGCTACAATCTTCAGTGTCCGGAATTCCACGTGAGAGGTACACAGCGTTATAGACGGGAAGATCAATATGGCACTACTGGAAATTTTTTAGAGGAAGACAGAAACAGAGTAGTAAATATAAGAGAGAGGAATAGTCAGATGGAACCACTACAGGATTACAGAGGGGACCGGAGATACCCACAAGACTGGAATTCAAATTATCAACAAGCACACAGGTACTACACCAGACAACATCCGTCCTACTACCAAAACTGGACGAATCACTTCCAAAACGACACACCCTGGACGCAAACACAGTGGCCTCCTTACCAGAGCCTCAGATATTAACACCAAGTAAGGCTTCCAGCACTTCCACTAACACGATAACATCATTTATATTTGCCAACATCCAGGGTATAAAAAGACGCAAATCCAACAAAGTTCACTTTATAGATGGTCTCCTTCATGAGGCAAATGCAGTGTTTGTAGCCCTAACAGAAACCCAGACAAAGGACTACCATGATGGTGAAATATAGATCTCAGAGTACAATCTTTTCAGATGTGATAGGAAACACCGGCTTCAGGGTGGGGTCAGCCTCTATATCAAAGACACACTCATCTGTACTGAGCTGCTAAACACCTCAAATGATATGGTGGAAGTGCTGATAATCAAAATAGAGATTCTAAATGTAGTTATTGTCCTTGTATATAAGTCACCGGAGGCAAACCCTCAGCAGTTTAAAGACCAACTAATGAAAATAGAACACTGCTTGGAAAACCTCACAAATCCAACTCCGAACATCATCCTGCTTGGGGACTTCAACCTACGGCACCTGAAATGGAAGCACCTGGCTAATACAGTAATATCAGAAAGAATACCAGGAAGTAGCCTAAATGAACAGGCACATGCAAATGACCTGCTACGGATGTGCGACAGGTTTGCCTTAAACCAGCAAATAGTAGAACCAACTAGGAAGGAGAACACGCTGGACCTCATTTTCACTAATAATGATGAATTGATCAGGAACATAATGATTACAAATTCCTGTTACTCAGATCATAACTTAATTGAAGTTATGACAACCATGGGGAGTAGACCTTCAAAACCAGTCCAAATTCCCGGTGGAGGAGATTTCAGCAAATTCAACTTCAATAATAAACAGATAAACTGGGAGCAAAAAAACCAGGACTTCACAGAAATAAACTGGGAAGAACAGCTAGAAAATGCAAACCTGAACCAGTGCCTGGAAAAAATAAGTTCAGTAGCACTAGAAATATGTTCAAACCGCATACCTCTAAGAAAAAAGAGGAAGAGATGCAGATTGGAACGGGAACGTCGTTCCCTATATAGGCGAGGAAAACAAATCGCGGAACAGCTTGAGAGTCGCACCCTATCTCAAGAACGGCGAAGAAGGTTAGGTAGAGAAATAGAAACAATTGAACGGAAGCTACAAGAATCATACAAAACCCAGGAGAGGCAAAGAGAGCAAAAGGCCATCAGTGAAATAGAAAGAAATCCGAAATATTTTTTCTCCTATGCAAAATCAAGATCAAAAACTACATCTAGTATCGGGCCCCTGCGAAAGGGAGATGGAACTTTCACCGATGACAACAAAGAAATGAGCGAGCTACTGAGGACGCAGTACGACTCTGTTTTCAGCGAGCCATTGAACACACTAAAGATTGATAACCCAAATGAATTTTTCATGGATACGATACCAACATCAAATCATATATCAGACGTCACCCTATCCCCACTGGATTTTGAAGAAGCCATAAACAGTATGCCTATGCACTCTGCACCAGGCCCGGATTCTTGGAACTCCATATGCATAAAGAACTGTAAAAAACCACTATCGCAGGCCCTCCACATTCTGTGGAGACAAAGCCTAGATACTGGCGTTATTCCTGATATACTAAAAACAGCAGAGATAGCACCACTTCATAAAGGAGGAAATAAGGCAGAGTCAAAAAATTACAGACCGATAGCACTAACATCGCACATCATAACAAATTTTGAGAGAGTGCTAAGAAGTAAGATCACAAAATACATGGAATCACAGCAACTCCATAACCCCGGACAACATGGTTTCAGAACAGGACGCTCTTGCCTGTCGCAGTTGCTGGACCACTGTGATATGGCATTAGATGCTATGGAAGACAAACAAAACGCTGATGTAATTTACACAGATTTCGCAAAAGCTTTTGATAAATGTGACCATGGTGTTATTGCACATAAAATGCGTTCAAAAGGAATTACCGGAAAAATAGGCAGATGGATCTACAATTTCCTGACCAACAGAACCCAATGTGTAATAGTCAACAAAATAAAATCCAGCCCATCAACCGTGAAGAGGTCAGTCCCCCAGGGTACTGTGCTTGCTCCAGTACTTTTTCTCATCCTCATATCGGACATAGACAAGAACACAACCTATAGCACTGTATCATCCTTTGCAGATGACACTAGGATCTTCATGAGAGTAGGCAACATAGAGGACACGGCGAACCTCCAGTCAGATGTAGATCAGGTCTTTCTATGGGCTACAGAAAATAATATAGTGTTTAACGAAGATAAGTTCCAGCTCATGCGCTATGGAAAAAATGAAAATATAAAAACGGAAACCACGTACAAAACTCAGGCAAATCATAACATAGAACGAAAAGGCAATGTAAAGGATCTGGGTGTACTCATGTCGGAAGACCTTACCTTTAAAGAACACAATAAAGTAGCCGTCACAACTGCAAGAAAAATGACAGGTTGGATAACAAGAACTTTTCACACTAGAGATGCTATACCGATGATGATACTTTTCAAAACGCTTGTGCTCTCTAGAGTGGAGTACTGCTGCACAATGACAGCACCTTTCAAAGCTGGAGAAATTGCTGACCTGGAGAGCGTGCAGAGATCCTTTACTGCTAGAATCCACTCAGTAAAACATCTAAACTATTGGGACCGACTAAAGAGCCTAAAACTGTACTCCCTTGAGCGCAGGCGGGAGAGGTACATAATAATTTACACGTGGAAAATATTAGAGGGGCTGGTCCCAAACCTGCACACAGAAATAACATCACATGAAACCTGAAGACATGGCAGGATGTGCAGAATACCCCCGTTGAAAAACAGAGGTGCAACTGGTACTCTGAAAGAGAACTCTATCAACATCAGAGGTCCGAGAGGAGGGGTCGGCATAACTGGCCGACCCCTCACAGTGTTCAAGAGAGAACTGGATAAGCACCTCCAAAGGATACCTGATCAACCAGGCTGTGACTCATACGTCAGGCTGCGAGCAGCCGCGTCCAACAGCCTGGTTGATCAGTCCGGCAACCAGGAGGCCTGGTCGACGCTTCCGGGGCCGCGGGGACGCTAAGCCCCGGAAGCACCTCAAGGTAACCTCAAGGTAAGGTCAAGGTATCCACACCAATGGGTATACCAACACCCAAAATGTTCTGAACTCTGTATTGTACACATGTCAGGAACTAGGCTTAGTCATCTAAGCCTAGTTCCTAGTTGAATTGTGGGGCTCAGTCCCTGAGCCCATTGTGTGCCTCTGTAACACTCCACTATCGCTCATAGGATGGGTATGGGGTGCATAATAAATGAACTAAACTAAGCTCTGCCTTTTTGATAACATATACAATTATAAGCTTTATTTGTGAATCTCAATTAATTTAACAATATATCACAGAGCCTGTTTGGTTCGGTGAGATGAGCGAAGAGACATGCGAGATTTTACATAAGTACAGTACATAGTAGTTTAAGTAGCGAACGCATGTCAACGAATAACGAGTATATATAAAAAAAAACTATTGTCCTATGAAGTCGATTTAACTTCCAAACATATATTTTTTAATAAATGTTAAATGTTTTCTGGCTAGTTATGTTATTTGTGATAATTTGTGCAGAGAAGTGCGACAAATGGATATGCCAACAAACACTTTCCAAACAACGATATATCTTGGATAAGTCGCTCCACAACATTGACGCTTGGACCGTCGACTTCCTTTGATGCTACTTATTTCATAATGAAATTATATTAGTTTGGAGTAAATATATGTTTTCTCATGTTATGCATTCAGCACCCACATTATAGTGAGTAAATATACCATATTACTTCATTACTTAAATAACGCTAGGAGGGTTTGAGTAGCTTTGGGTCTTTAGTGGACAGAATCTCCAATAGTTGGGGCGAGAGTCGCCCCATCTCTCTCGCCCGAGCAAGAGTCGCAACTTAATTTAAAATTGATATATCTTTGTTCTCGAACATGATATATTTCATTTGGTGCAATCATAATAATATTCATATCTCGGTCTTTCTGGAGGCATATAAGATTTTAGGCTTTATTAGCGTATCTTTGTTAATTATACAATATATCGCCAAGTGATGACGTTGATGACGCTCGAACGCTCATCCGCTCCTGACGACCCTGCTCCCCCTCCAACTTTATCAGCTGCTCCTTGAGCCCACAACATCCCTAACATGATGTAACAACCCCAGAAGGCAGCTAAGTACCCAGTGACCTAAATGTGACCGAAATATTCGACAAAACCTAACCTACTACCTCATCTCGACCTCATTAGTGTTGCTCCCTGGAGGAAGCTTACCTGACGTTTGCTGCTGCCATATCAACAAGTCTACCCCATCTGCTGCATACATCTCTGCTGCTACCATGCTAAACAATTCTAAGCTCGGCAAGGCCGTAAAGAATGATAGCACACCTATCAGGATGAACCCAACCAGCCAAGCTAGCAACAGGAATAATGCGGCTGTCTCCCCCTTAGTGGCTACCGGGGGGAGTACCGACCCTCCCTGCGTCAACAATAACAAACCTTCCCAGCTGATTGAAGCGTCGTCACTGACTCGAGCCTTACAACAGTTATGTAACCATATGGAGCAACTTAAACGAGCTGCCTCCCCATGTACTGACTTTAAGCGTCCCGCTGATAATCCATGGCTCAGATTATTGACTCAAATACATGATGACCAAAAGTCTATAATCCGAGAGCAGTCGGACCTGATAATGAAGCTTCAGAGTGATGCTTTGGCAATGCACAAGGCTAACCAAGATCTGTCTGCCAGAGTCGGCCACCTCGAACATGAATTAAGCTCTCTTCGGATCTCGGTTACTAACTTTAAACCAGCAGAAACCTCTAAGAAGCAAGAAGAGATGTTACAAAAGTTAGAGAACCACTTTAACTCCCTACAACAGCAACACACTGCAACCCAAGACGAATCAGACCAACTTAAGCTCCTTGATTCTGTCATCATCTCATCACAGGATTTTCCCCATGAAACTGACAGAGAAGACTGTACTGCCATCGTGATCCAGGAATTGCGTACTAAGTTGAATTATTCAATCGAAGCAAGAGACATTAAGTCAGCTTATAGAGTGGGTACCAAATCATCTGGTGCAAACAACAGAAGGATACGCGTGAAGTTAGATAGCTGCTCCCGCAAGTCAGACCTTATCACTGCTGCAGTCGCTATGAAATCCAAGGTTTATGTGAACGAATGTCTTACCAGATTCAGACAAAATCTCTTATTTAAACTACGTGGAATTCGCAATAGATCCACTGCTATTAAACATTGTTTTGTGCGCGATGGTAAAATAATAGCTAGGAAGACTGACTCTGGAAAAACTTATGTCATAACCACTGAAGCACACCTCACTTCTTTCCTGGATGACTGTGGGATATCAGCTGAATAACCAGAACATAATTTGTAGTCTCACATACAACCAAAGTGTACTTAAGCTCTGCCTTTCCTTTCCAAAGGTGTTTATTTTTATTTTTATTTTAATTTTTACTTTATTTTTTGTTTGTCATCTTTGCCTGTTTTATACTCTTAATTATTTGTTCTTAGTTAATCCCCTTGTCACTAAACCTAGGGCTTTTTATTACCCTGTTAATTAACCATTACTAAGCTAATTATCTTCAAGATCATTTTTTTTTTATGATTATTATTTTTCTTATTATTTTTTATTTTGCATTTACATTGTCAGTCTCTACTGATTTTTTGTGTTTTATTTTATGTAACTTCTGTGTCCTCCCTGGCTATCTATTGGATCTTTATTTTACTTCTAAATTGTTACTATTTTATTGTATCTGCTCTTATTCTTGTGTTTTGCTTTATCGTGTATCTTGTATCGTGATCCCTCTGCATCTCTATGCACACTGATATTGATCCTGATCAAAATCTTCTGTCTCATATCTATACCAACCAGCACATTGATCATCATTATTGCAAGTATTTCACAGCACACCAGGCTAAAAACAAACTCCAAAATAGCACCTATCTATCAGTTTATAACCAAAATGTTAGATCACTTGGTAAACATTTTGACGATTTAAATGCACTACTCACAGCACTAGGTACTAACCTATCGTTCATTATTTTAACAGAAACTTGGCTAAATAAAGACTATACCCAACTCTACAACTTAGCTGGTTATAAAGCCATTCATAACTGTAGGCCTAATAAAAAAGGTGGTGGCACAGCTATATATTACCGAGATACATTTATCTGCAACAGTGTTATTAGTGACAGAGATGACTACTGTGAATATACTTTTGCTCAGTTTACAATTAAATCCCTTAAATCCTCTTTGACTATTGGAGCCATCTATAGATTTCCTAATACTAACATAGCTTCTTTCTCAGACAACCTAAGGAATCTTATTATAAACAACAATCTCAACAAAAACCACATAATTCTGGGAGGAGACTTTAATATTGACCTGGGTCAACAAAACTGCTCTCAAGTTGACTATTTCCTTAACAGCATGAACTCCTGTATGCTAATCCCCACTATCACCAAACCTACCCGAGTCACTCAAACATCAGCCACTACCTTGGACCACATATGGACAAACATAACAGCTCCCCTTGTATCTGGTATAATCTACGACAGAACAACTGACCACTATCCTACCTTTCTCATAGCGAACATGGACATAACACCACCAAAAAGCAAGAAACTTTCATTTAGGCTACACAGTGAATCAGCTTTAGACAATCTTACAGAGGCACTTCACAATATTAACTGGGATTCTGAATTCAATAATACCCATGATATAAATTCATTAGCTAACCTCTTCCTCTCCAAAACTCTAAGCCTCTACAACCTTCATTGTCCCCTTCTTACAAAGCAAGTAACTGACAAAAGATTAAACAATCCATGGCTCACAAGTGGCATTCTCAACTCAATCAACAAGAAACATGAATATGAAAAGAAAGTTAGGATTGGCCTAGTTTCAAGGGAAGTAGCTAAAAGGTACTCATCAATGCTTACCAGTATCATAAGAAAGGCAAAACTTGCATATTATGTGAATAGATTCAATGAAGCAAAAGGCAACATGAAAAACACTTGGAAAACTATCTCAAGTATCCTAGGAACTAAACAACACTCACATAACCAAATAAAACTCTACAAGGATGGGGATATACCGTCAACTGATTTAGAAATGGCAAATGAATTTAATAGTTTCTTTTCATCGGTTGGTGCTAATCTTGCCAGTAAAATCCCACAGACTCAGACACATATTAACACATATCTCTCAGGCAGCTATCCAAACTATCTTCTCCTTTCACCAATACGCCCGGCAGATGTTGTGTCCATCATACACTCTCTAAAAACCAAGGCAGGGAACACCAGTGAAATTCCGTCCATTGTGTACAAGAGAGCCTCCCATGCCCTTGCCCCACCCATAGCACTACTGTTCAACAAATCTATAGAGTGTCACACCTTCCCTGATATCCTCAAAAAAGCAAGAGTAACGCCAGTCCATAAAGGAGGCAATCCGGCGGACATAAACAATTATAGACCAATATCAAATCTACCCATTCTATCAAAAATATTTGAAAAAATTATTTACAAACAGCTCTATTCCTACCTCGTAAAATTCGACATACTCAGCCCCTGCCAGTTTGGCTTCCGGTCCCAAAAGAGTACCAATGATGCAATCATTAGTCTCCTTGACATTATCTACTCAGCCCTTGACAAAAATGAGTTTCCGATTGAACTCTTCATTGACCTAAGAAAAGCCTTTGATACTGTTAATCACAACTACCTCTTACTTAAACTCCAGCATTATGGAATCCGAGGCCTTGCCCTTGACTACATCCGATCCTATCTTAGTGACAGACACCAATATGTAACCATCAATGATACAACTTCTTCCACTCTACCAATTACCGTTGGAGTGCCACAGGGCAGCATCTTAGGACCTCTTCTATTTCTTATATATATAAACGATCTGCCTAATGTCTCTAATATTCTCAAACCTATATTGTTTGCTGACGATACTACCCTTATCTACTCAAACCTCAACCCACATACACTAAATAATGTTGTGAATAATGAATTAAAAAAAGTCCACTTATGGATGTCAACGAACAAACTAACATTAAACATCGAAAAGACTTACTACATCATATTTGGAAGCAAATCATCAAATGCAATTCAGCTACAGATAGACAACATTAACATCAGTAATAAAAATGATGGCAAGTTTCTTGGCCTATTCCTAGACAAGAGACTCAACTTCAGCACCCACATTCAACACATAACTAAGAAAGTCTCTAAGACAGTTGGTATACTCTCCAAAATCAGATATTATGTTCCTAATTCTGCTCTCCTCTCACTATATTATGCACTAATCTACCCCTATCTTAATTATGGTATCTGTGCATGGGGGTCTACCACTGCAAACCACCTTAAGCCCATCATCACACAGCAAAAATCTGCTATCAGAATAATAACTAACTCTGCTTTCAGACAACACTCAGCTCCCTTGTTTAAATCTCTAAACTTGCTAAATATTAACTCCCTCCACACATTCTCTTGTGTCAACTACATTTACAAAACCCTGTTCTTAAATGCAAACCATGCTCTGAAACTCTCCCTGGACAGATGTAATAGGACCCATTATCACCACACCAGAAATAAATATCTCTTTGATATCCCCAGGGTCAAACTTAATCTGTGTAAACACTCTATGCAAATTAAGGGACCTAGTCTATGGAACTCACTCCCTAGTGAATTGAAAAACTGTAAAACTTTTGCCTTATTTAAAAGCAAAACCAAAAAGTACCTAACTTCATCTATTTAGTTTCCTACACTGAGCTTTAAATTTGCTCTGTACCTAGTGGTACCCAATCTCCTAATTTTTATGTAATATCAAACAACCTTATCATTGTGTTCATTGCTGTCTTCTTTTATGTGCTAGCCATATGCTGTATTGTGACTACCAATTTTTGTCAACTACCATTCAAGCTGTCATTGCAATCAATCTTATATTGTTTCTGCTGTATTGTGCCTACCAATTTGTTGTCAACTACCATTTTAAGCTGTCATTGCAATCAATCATAGCTACCTATGTGCTTTAATATACTGTACCTATAATTTTCTCTCATCTTTTTTTTTTTTTTTTTTTTCATTCCATGTAATCTGTTATCATTTTTTTGTCTATAAATTTTGCAAGTATTTACCTCCTTAAAATTTTCTTAGATTAAGGACCTGCCCGAAACGCTGCGCGTGCTAGTGGCTTTACAAGACTGTAATTACCATAATTGTATCCTCACATTCCTTATGTACATTCTTGTATATGCATAAATAAATAAATAAATAAATAAATAAAGTGCGTAGGCGTCTGCACTCCATGCCCGACAAGCTACTGAGTGCTACTATAAAAACATATGTATCTTCACTTGAGCTATAATTATGTCAATTGTAATGTATTTAAAATGTAGCTCTTATTTCTATCTTGCTTAAGAAATATAAAACATTTGTGTTTATTAACGAATTTACGTGAAATAAACATTGATCTGAGAGAGAGTTGCACTGTCGTTACTCGTCTTGTAGAGGTGACCCACGTGTTACAACAATAGTACAGTAATATTTCACCTGGAACTGTCGTCGTAGGGAGAGGTAGGGCAGGTGGAGCAAGTCTAGGCTCCTCAGGAAGGGTAGGACAGAGGGAGTCAATGCCTCTTTAGGGGTCCTATGGGCACATATCCTAAGTGCCAGTGGTGCCGGGCAGGCGTCGTCCGCGCTGGGTCACATGCAGTTCAAATTTGGGCCTCCGCACCTGCGCGGGTAGGCTGTGCGCCGTCGCCGTCCACCAATCAGGGCACAGCCCTGCCTATACTGTAAAATGTCTCCTTTGGCGGGCACTTTGAATGTGGTTCCCTCTACACTCTGTACGGGGTGGGAGCTCCGTAATTTTTAAAATACATGTATCTTCATTAGAACTTTAAATATGTCTATGGTAAAGTTTTTAAAGTGAAGCTTATATGTCTGCCTTTCTAGAGACATATAAAACATATATGTTTATTAACGAATTCACGTGAAATAAACATTGTTCTGAGAAAGAGTTGCTCGGTCGATCAATCTGTCCGGGATCGGAGCTCGGCTATTATAAAAGTACACGTATCTTCGCTTTAAATCTAAATATGCCCATGGTAAGGTATTTAGAATGAAGCTTATAATTATATCTATCTTGTGACATAAAACTCTTACGTTTATTAAGGAATCTGCGTGAAATAGGCATGGTTCTGAGATTTCCTGCCCGAAACGCTGCGCGTACTAGTGGCTTTACAAGACTGTAATTACCATATTATGTATCCTCACATTCCCAATGTACCTTCTTGTATATGCATAAATAAATAAATAAATAAATAAATAAATGAATGCTGCGGTTTTCGAGCTCGACGAGCGATGAAAACTGCCCCTTTTATAAAACTACAAATATCATCAGTTTTACTCAAAATATTTGTCTGGTAGAAGTTTTTGTCTTTCTTCTGACTAATAAATAATTTTGGTTTAATAAGTCATCAAGATGTTTTCAACAATATACTTTCGGCGTTCGTCTTTTCCAACATGGGCGGCCCTTTTGGAAACGCGATACTTGGGTTATCCCATCCCATAGTTGGGCCAGTTTCCATTATGGTTCGGAACAACACTACCCTCATCTACTCTAACCCCAACCCACATACACTAAATGATGTTGTTAATAATGAACTAAAAAAAGTCCACTTATGGATGTCAACCAATAAACTAACACTTAACATAGAAAAGACCTACTACATTTTATATGGAAGCAAATCTACAAAAGCAATTCAGCTTCAGATAGATAATGTAAACATTAGCAATAAAAATGATGGAAAGTTTCTTGGCCTATTCCTAGACAAGAGACTCAACTTCAGCACCCACATACAACACATAACTAAGAAAGTCTCTAAAACAGTTGGGATACTCTCCAAAATCAGATATTATGTACCTAACTCTGCTCTCATCTCTCTATATTGTGCACTAATCTATCCCTATCTTAATTATGGTATCTGTGCATGGGGTTCAACCACTGCAAACCACCTCAAGTCCATCATCATCGAGCAAAAATCTGCTATCAAAATAATAACAAATTCTACTATCAGACAACACTCAGCCCCCTTGTTTAACTCCCTTAACATGCTAAACATAATCTCACTCCACAAATTTTCTTGTGTCAATTACATTTACAAAACCCTGTTCTTAAACGCAAATCCTGCTCTGAAACTCTCCCTGGACAGATGTAATAGGACCCATTATCACCACACCAGAAATAAATATCTCTTTCATATCCCCAGAGTCAAACATAATCTGTGTAAACACTCTATGCAAATAAAGGGACCCAGTCTATGGAACTCACTCCCTATTGAATTGAAAAGCTGTCCAACTTTTGCGTCATTCAAAAACAAAACTAAAAAGTACCTAATCTCATCTGCATAGTTGTTTTTACCTTGTTGCTTTAAAATTGCACTGTATCTATTGCTACCCAATCTCCCTATCTTTATGTACCCAATCTGAACATCTTTACCATCGTGATCATTGCTGTCTTCTTATATGTGCTATCAATCTGCTGTACGGTGTCTGTTAGTCTTGTTTAAATTACCAATCAAGTTGACAATGTAATCAACCAGAGCTTTAATAAACCAATGTGCTTTAATATACTTACTATTCTTTCTCATCTCATTTTTTTTTCTTGCAATGTATCTGTTATCATTTTATTAATTCTGCTAGAATTTATCTACTTAAAATTATCTGTTAGATTAAGGACCTGCCCGAAACCCTGCGCGTACTAGTGGCCTGGTTGATACCTGGTTACCTGGTTGATGGGGTTCTGGGAGTTCGTCTACTCCCCAAGCCCGGCCCGAGGCCAGGCTCGACTTGTGAGAGTTTGGTCCACCAGGCTGTTGCTTGGAGCGGCCCGCAGGCCCACATACCCACCACAGCCCGGTTGGTCCGGCACTCCTTGGAGCAATAAATCTAGTTTCCTCTTGAAAATGTCCACAGTTGTTCCGGCAATATTTCTTATGCTTGCTGGGAGGACGTTGAACAACCGCGGACCTCTGATGTTTATACAGTGTTCTCTGATTGTGCCTATGGCACCTCTGCTCTTCATTGGTTCTATTCTACATTTTCTTCCATGTCGTTCACTCCAGTACGTTGTTATTTTAAAAGATTTACAAGATTGCAAATACTATGCTATGTATTCTCTCTAACCCAATGTACCTTCTTGTATATAAATAAATAAATAAATATATAAATATACATTGACTTGCATTCACTATGTAGTTATATATATATATATATATATATATATATATATATATATATATATATATATATATATATATATATATATATATATATATATATATATATATATATATATATATATATATATATATATATATATATATATATATATATATATATATATATGAAAATGAAAACTCACACCCCAGAAGTGACTCGAACCCATACTCCCAGAAGCAACGCAACTGGTAACTACAGGGCGCCTTAATCCGCTTGACCATCACGGCCGTCAAAAGGAAGTGATAGCCGAGGCTATATGAGCCACTTCCCCGACGGCAACTCGGATGGTAATCTTGGGCATAGCATTTCACCAAATCACCTCATTCTTTGGGGCACACGTGAGGAACACAAATGCGAACAAGCCTGAATGGTCCCCAGGACTATATGCGAATGAAAACTCACACCCCAGAAGTGACTCGAACCCATACTCCCAGAAGCAACGCAACTGGTAACTACAGGGCGCCTTAATCCGCTTGACCATCACGGCCGTCAAAAGGAAGTGATAGCCGAGGCTATATGAGCCACTTCCCCGACGGCAACTCGGATGGTAATCTTGGGCATAGCATTTCACCAAATCACCTCATTCTTTGGGGCACACGTGAGGAACACAAATGCGAACAAGCCTGAATGGTCCCCAGGACTATATGCGAATGAAAACTCACACCCCAGAAGTGACTCGAACCCATACTCCCAGAAGCAACGCAACTGGTAACTACAGGGCGCCTTAATCCGCTTGACCATCACGGCCGTCAAAAGGAAGTGATAGCCGAGGCTATATGAGCCACTTCCCCGACGGCAACTCGGATGGTAATCTTGGGCATAGCATTTCACCAAATCACCTCATTCTTTGGGGCACACGTGAGGAACACAAATGCGAACAAGCCTGAATGGTCCCCAGGACTATATGCGAATGAAAACTCACACCCCAGAAGTGACTCGAACCCATACTCCCAGAAGCAACGCAACTGCCTCGGCTATCACTTCCTTTTGACGGCCGTGATGGTCAAGCGGATTAAGGCGCCCTGTAGTTACCAGTTGCGTTGCTTCTGGGAGTATGGGTTCGAGTCACTTCTGGGGTGTGAGTTTTCATTCGCATATAGTCCTGGGGACCATTCAGGCTTGTTCGCATTTGTGTTCCTCACGTGTGCCCCAAAGAATGAGGTGATTTGGTGAAATGCTATGCCCAAGATTACCATCCGAGTTGCCGTCGGGGAAGTGGCTCATATAGCCTCGGCTATCACTTCCTTTTGACGGCCGTGATGGTCAAGCGGATTAAGGCGCCCTGTAGTTACCAGTTGCGTTGCTTCTGGGAGTATGGGTTCGAGTCACTTCTGGGGTGTGAGTTTTCATTCGCATATAGTCCTGGGGACCATTCAGGCTTGTTCGCATTTGTGTTCCTCACGTGTGCCCCAAAGAATGAGGTGATTTGGTGAAATGCTATGCCCAAGATTACCATCCGAGTTGCCGTCGGGGAAGTGGCTCATATAGCCTCGGCTATCACTTCCTTTTGACGGCCGTGATGGTCAAGCGGATTAAGGCGCCCTGTAGTTACCAGTTGCGTTGCTTCTGGGAGTATGGGTTCGAGTCACTTCTGGGGTGTGAGTTTTCATTCGCATATAGTCCTGGGGACCATTCAGGCTTGTTCGCATATATATATATATATATATATATATATATATATATATATATATATATATATAAATTGTTGCAAGTCGAGCAACAAATATTTTACATTGAACAACAAATGGGATTGGAAAAGCAGTATTGCCACCTCTGCTATACAGAAAAAAATAGACCCCAAACACACCCTGTGGGTAGTAATGGACCCCCATACCGACACTATGAGGGGTAGTGGAGCCCAAAATAAAACTATGAGCGGTAGTGGACACTATACAAACACTATGGGCGGTAGTGGACACTATGCAAACACTATGGGCGGTAGTTGACTTCATAGCGACCCTGTGGGCGGTAGTTGACTTCATAGCGACCCTGTGGGCGGCAGTGGACCCCCTACCATTCCAACCCTGTGGGCGGTAGTGGACCCCTACCGACCCTGTGGACGCCCTACCGACCCTGTGGACGGTAGTGTACCCCCTACCGACCCTGTGGGCGGCAGTGGACCCCCTACCAACCCTGTGGGCGGTAGTGGACCCCTACCGACCCTTGGACGGTAGTGGACGCCCTACCGACCCTGTGGGCGGTCGTGGACCCATACCGACCCTGTGGGTGGCAGTGGACCCCATACCGACCCTGTGGGTGGCAGTGGACCCCATACCGACCCTGTGGGCGGTAGTGAACCCCAACCGACCCTGTGGGCGGCAGTGGACCCCCTACCATTCCAACCATGTGGGCGGTAGTGGACCCCTACCGACCCTTGGACGGTAGTGGACGCCCTACCGACCCTGTGGACGGTAGTGGACCCCCTACCGACCCTGTGGGCGGCAGTGGACCCCCTACCAACCCTGTGGGCGGTAGTGGACCCCTACCGACCCTTGGACGGTAGTGGACGCCCTACCGACCCTGTGGACGGTAGTGGACCCCCTACCGACCCTGTGGGCGGCAGTGGACCCCCTACCAACCCTGTGGGCGGTAGTGGACCCCTACCGACCCTTGGACGGTAGTGGACGCCCTACCGACCCTGTGGGCGGTCGTGGACCCATACCGACCCTGTGGGTGGCAGTGGACCCCATACCGACCCTGTGGGTTGCAGTGGACCCCATACCGACCCTGTGGGCGGTAGTGAACCCCCTACCGAACCTGTGGGCGGCAGTTGACCCCCTACCAACCCTGTGGGCGGTATTGGAGCCCAACCGACCCTGTGGGCGGCAGTGGACTAATCCTGTGGGCGATACTGGACCCTATACTCATCCTGTGGGCGGCAATGGACGCCATACACATCCAGTGGGTGTTATTGGACCCCATACTTATTCTGTGGGTGGTTGGAGCCCCATACCCATCCTGTGGGTGATAGTGGACGCCATACTCATCCTGTGGATGGTATTAAACCCCATACCCATCCTGTGGGTGGTTGTGAGCCCCATACCCATCCTGTGGGTGGTAGTGGACGCCATACAAATCCAGTGGATGGTATTGGACCCCATACCCTTCCTGTGGGTGGAAGTGATCCCCATACCCATCCTGTGGGTGGATGTGACCCCCATACCCATCCTGCGGGTGGTATTGGACCCCTTACCCACCTAACAGGTGGTATTGGACCCTATACCCATCCAATATTTGGTATAGTAGATACCATACCATGCTGTTTGCAGTAGTTTACCCCATAAACATTCCAACGTAACATCGTTTTCTGTTAGCGTTCCTACAAAACATTCTTTAAAGAAGTTTAAAGCACAAACTATGGTATAAAATATTGATTGGTGAAGCACTGTTATTCTATGTAATAATTTATAGTGCTTATTATAATTTACTAAGAACAACTAATATTTCTCAAAACAAAACTACGAGTCTTCAATAGGATATAGTTGATCTGTAATATTATAAGAGCATGGACAATAGAAGGTAAATTTCACAACCCATGTGGGACCTGAAAACTACAATTTTCATTATAATTGAACCAATCACGACTATTCTGCTATCTACGTTTATGGATGGGTACTGTGAGACGTAAATTGGTACGTGAGGAAGAGTTTGGGCCTTGGTAAAAAAGGTAACTGGGAATATATCACATATGTACTAAATCACATTCAACATATTGACTTTAAGCATTAAGTCATATATGTGCTGTCTTGTGTGAGAACGGGTTGCAGCCACTGGCCACACTGTCGCTACTCCAGCAGCCACTGGCCACACTGACGCCACACGAGCAGCCACTGGCCACACTGACGCTACACCAGCAGCCACTGGCCACACTGACGCCACACCAGTAGCCACTGGCCACACTGACGCCACTAGCTGAAGGAGCCAGACGTCATAGCACTAAAAAAAACACCACTTCATCAGTTAACTAAATTAAAATACAGTACCCAGTCCACTGAAAGGCCTAAACAAAGTCTTACCATAAATCTACAGATGATCAAAGACTTTGCGCACCCGGATTCCTTTGACAAAGTTTAAGGGTGCGTCCTGTTGATACCTTAGTTAGGTCAGGGATCCTTGTCAAGATGTTTGTGTTTTACTGATTGAAATTGAAATAAGTTTATTGAGATATAAATACACACAAAGGGATGATTGTTCTATTTCAGGATTCCAGTCATACCATAGGCTTTTAAACTCAACTCAGAAAGTGAAAGCTATTTGGCACTTAATTAAATATAATCAACTACGTTGATAAATAAGTGAAATATATTGCAGTTGTCTACAAATTAATTAAAGTACACATTTTGCAATAGATAAAATTACAATAATAAATGATATAATAACCAATCTTGTTATTGTTTATGATATAATTCATATGTGACAAGATATCATAATTAAAAGGTTAGGTTAAATTAACAGTACATAACCGTATCAGTGCATGCTACATTATACTTATCTTTAATTTTACCATTAGGTAATGAGATTTATTATCCGGCAGGTAAATGAAGGCAACACCATTATTTCCGGGTGTCCCCAAGTGGCAGAACACCTTAATGAACAATGAACCACTTGAAGAACACTGAGCCTATATTTTGTACTGAAGGAGTCAGATAAATCATACATCTTAACATGCACAGAGTTGGTTACAAAACTCTCATTCGGAATATTGTAGTACAGAGTATATAGAATACACTAATACTAAAGCAAAGGAAAAAAATTCGATTGAGTTACCTTACCAAACAAACGCATATATTTTCAACTAGTTCACAGAGCATGTGCATTTTATTGGGTAAGAATATGTTATGATTAATTAGGAAAGCCTAGCTTAGGTTAGGAAATTATCCAGAAGTGCTAAGCCAGCATGGCTATGTAACACTATTTAAGCAACACATTCAAAATTTCCTCAGTATTACTCCGGGTGCCTATATGGAAGCAGGCAATCATACGTGTACAAATGTCGAACGAGTGGGAATTACTGAGGAATTTACCAAAAGACCTGTCATGGTGGTAGGCAAATTTTCCCATGA
The DNA here is from genome assembly GCF_040958095.1 of Procambarus clarkii. Taxonomy (NCBI): domain Eukaryota; kingdom Metazoa; phylum Arthropoda; class Malacostraca; order Decapoda; family Cambaridae; genus Procambarus; species Procambarus clarkii. The sequence goes on from NC_091229.1 coordinate 13,616,648, forward strand.
TCATCAAATCGGAACATTCTTCTAGGAAGTGTAGGCTGTAAGTGGAACAATGCAGTTTGAACAGTAAGCAGAAGGGTGTCTGTATATTTACTCTTTGACAATTCCTTCTTCTTGAGGTTATCTTGAGATGATTTCGGGGGCTTAGCGTCCCCGCGGCCCGGTCCTCGACCAGGCCTCCTTTTTGTTACACATCCCCAGGATGCAGCCCGTAGCAGCTGTCTATCTTCCAGCTACCTATTTACTGCTAGGTGAACAGACGCATCAGGGTGAAAGAAACTCTGTCCATTTGTTTCTGACCCCACCGGGGATCGAACCCGGAACCTCAGGACTACGAATCCCAAGCGCTGTCCACTCAGCCCATTAGGCCCCTACGTCATTTAACATTTATGTCATGACGATGGTTTAGGTCACGTAACATTTTGGGTTGATGAACGTCATATTGAGTTTTTACTATAGAAATGTTAGAACATTTTTTTTTTTTTGCTTAAAATCTCTATACTTATCAGGAAATTTAACCTCTCTCTCTCTGACTATTATTCTCAGATAAAATATTCAAGCTTGTTACTATGCAAATAATATAATTCATTTGGCCTTGATGCGCCATCGCATCAAAAAAGCTTATTTAAAATGTTAAGTTTCAGGCTATTTGAGGGATTTTTCTTCATTAACCCATATTATTTTCTGTTTTCCCTGAGTCCTTCAAGAATTTTAAATGCAAAATGGAGGTGTAAATCTTTATATAAATTTTAGGAACTGATATTAATATCAGAATTTCATAAATTGTAAGTTCTGTAAATCAAAAACAAGTTTTTTTACCTAATGTTTGCGTTTAATAGAATTTCTTTATTATGCACCCCATACCCATCCCGTGGTGGTGGAAAGGGTTACAGAAGCACATAATGCTTCGTTTAGCTAAGCTAGTGACAATCTTGTGAAGCAACTTACACAATTGAAAATAGTACATACACATGAACATATATCTACATACAGGTACACAAATACATATACATATCAATAACCTTTTTATATCACAAATGATGCAACAAGAGGCTCACAACAGTCACTATACAAGGCACTTTACATCTATGGTGAGTTACACAGTTACTAGTCTTGCTCCACACCCACCCAACTGGGCGGCAGCTTTACAGTCATGTCCAGGCTTCACCTACAGTAAACAAACTTTAGATACTTGGCTAAGATTTCTGGCAGTACATCTTTAAGAATGAAGTACTTACACATTTTTTATGTTTGCAAAGAAGAAACTTATACAATTATTTGCATTACAATATTTTAAGAAAGAATATTGACATACTCCGAGAGGGCCCAATTCTGTATGATCTGGGGTCGTGATCTCTAACTGGGCTTATTCCTTGTTGATAATCTGGGGTCGTCATCTCTAAACAGGGCTTATTCCGTGTTGTCATCTCTGATCATCTTATTCCGTGTCAAGTCATCTCTAACTGGGCTTATTCCTTGTTGATAATCTGGGGATCGTCATCTCTAACAGGGCTTATTCCGTGTTGATAATCTGGGGCCGTCATCTTTAACTGGGCTTATTCCTTGTTGATGATCTGGGGGTCTTCCAAGGGTTGTTTGGGTGGCCGAATCCTCTTGAAGAATCCCACCTGATAAAATGATGCCTTATTTAAATTTTCAGAAAATGTGAAGTAATTACTAAATTATATCTCATCGGCCTATGCCTCTAGAGACACACACACACACACACACACACACACACACACACACACACACACACACACACACACACACACACACACACACACACACACACACGGAAATGCACCTTACGACGCTGGAAGACAGAAGAGTAAGGGGGGACATGATCACAACCTACAAAATCCTCAGGGGAATCAACGGGGTAAACAAGGATGAACTATTCAACACTGAAGGGACGCGAACAAGGGGACACAGGTGGAAGCTGAGTACCCAAATGAGCCACAGAGACATTAGAAAGAACTTTTTCAGTGTCAGAGTAGTTAGCAAATGGAATGCACTAGGAAGCGATGTGGTGGAGGCTGACTCCATACACAGTTTCAAACGGTCCGTCTAATTACCACAAGCTACCACAAACTACACAAACTTCAGAAAGCTTCCTGGCAATACGTTAGTAATGAATAAATATGATATATTTAATCATTATAATGTTGGTGCTGAATGTACAACACGAAAAAACATAATTTTAATCTGAAAAAGTATCTTTTTATAAAGAAATTAGACGAAAATAAAAAGCTGGTGACGCCAAATCAAGTCGACGATCCAAGCTTCGGTTAGGTTAGGTTAGGTTTGGTTAAGTTAGGTTAGGTTAGGTTAGGTTAGGTTAGGTCAGCCTAACTTAATATATCATATTTATTCATTACTAACGTATTGCCAGGAAGCTTTCTGAAGTTTGTGTAGTTTGTGGTATCTTGTGGTAATTAGACGGACCCGTTTCAAATGTAGATATGATAGAGCCCAGTAGGCTCAGGAATCTGTACACCAGTTGATTGACAGTTGAGAGGCGGGACCAAAGAGCCAAAGCTCAACCCCCGCAAGCACAAATAGGTGAGTACACACACACACACACACAGGGGGCCTCGTAGCCTGGTGGATAGCGCGCAGGACTCGTAATTCTGTGGCGCGGGTTCGATTCCCGCACGAGGCAGAAACAAATGGGCAAAGTTTCTTTCACCCTAAGTGCTCCTGTTACCTAGCAGTAAATAGGTACCTGGGAGTTAGTCAGCTGTCACGGGCTGCTTCCTGGGGTGTGTGTGTGTGGTGTGGGGAAAAAACAAAAAAAAAAAAAAGTAGTTAGTAAACAGTTGATTGACAGTTGAGAGGCGGGCCGAAAGAGCAAAGCTCAACCCCCGCAAAACACAACTAGTAAACACACAACTAGTAAACACAGGAGGAAGGAAAGGTAAGGAGACTTGATTACAGGAAAGGGGACTACAGGAGGATATGGGACAACATGGGGAGAAGTGCAGTGGGGGGAAGAAGAGGGGTTGTGGACAGACAGCCGTGGTGGGCAGAAGGGTCTGGGAAGCTCCTCCTCTGGGAAAGCTAGTGAATTGGGAGGGATACTCAGTGTATATGCGTATATGAGTGTATAAGAGTGATTGAATAACTAATAAGCTCACTCAAACCACAAGGAAGTGAAGAAAAACAGTAGAAACAGCACCATTGAAAATAAGTGTTGAGTACATAGTGGCATTGTGGAATTGTGGAGCCGACTAGCATGGATGTGACCTCACCAGCTGTGACGCCGGGACGCCGCGACCTCACACCTGACCAGCCGAGTGGAGTACTTTCTCTCCTGTTTGTGCTGCAGATTGTGAAGGTATTGAGGAGCGCCTTTTTTGGCTAGGTTGTTACTGCAATGACAAGATCAGGAAGGGGCTCAAGGTCAATCACCAGCAGGGACGAGGAGGAGGACAGATTTATAGACAAATTAATAGGGAAATTTGTAGAGAGAAGGAGCGATTGGATGGAGGATCTAATCCAAGGGATAAAAAGCGAGTTATCTCAGCAAATACAGGATGCAGTAGAGAGGCAGAAACAGGAGCTTGAGCTCTATATTCAGGAAAAGATTAGGAAGGGAAGATAGGACTGGGAGAGGGAATGTGCTCGGATCACAAACGAATTAGGAAGGATTAACAGCATGGCTAAGGACAGAGGATTAGTGGGGGATGAATTAGTGAGTGCGGTTGGGATGGGAATCCGCAGGGGACTGGCTAACAGCATGAGAGTGAATTACTAAAGAGAAGGACCATTATAATACAAGGATGATTCGAATCTGGGGCACCAACAAGACGAGAAAGGATAGAGACGGAAAAATATGAATTGCATGAGATATTGAGATGTATTGGAGCAGGAATGGCAAGAAACAAGGTGGATATCAGCTGTCAGGTTGGACCTTACAATTGTACCAAGAATAGACCTGTTCTGGTGCAATTCTCCAATGAGGAGGCTGTGGAGTACATAATGAGGAACAAGCATTTACTGAGAGGAAGTGAAACCCATTACAATGTGTTTATTGAGAAATTAATGACGAAAGATGAGCAAATAGCCCACAAGAATAGATGACAAGCACGACACCATACCCTATCAGGTAGCCTCACCTCCCAGGTCACCTCCCAGGTCACCTCCTAGGTAACATCCTCCCCAACTCAGCCCTCCTATACCTCCCCCCTGCCTCAGCCCCCCAAAACCTCCCTGCCACATCCCCCCAAAACCCCCCCTGCCCCTTCCACATTTGCACTCCCCCAACAACTCCCCTGCCCCCTGCTACATCACACCTGTCAACGACCCCAGTGGGTCAAACCATGCCCTCCCCAAACCCACCTTCCCATCCCCCCTCCCCTACTACCCCCTGCTTCTGCTACCCCATTGCCTTCAATACCATCTGCTCCATCCCAGCTTCCACTGCACCCCCTCTTCCACTCACCCCCAAACCCCACCCAACCCTCACCCCTCCTATGCACCTCCAGCCAACATTTAACCCCTCACCTTGTGCCCTCCTAACACCTTTCCCCATCTCCCTCTTCCCCCTGGGGAGCCGGCCGGCCGAGTGGACAGCACGCTGTACACGTGATCCTGTGGTCCCGGGTTCGATCCCGGGCGCTGGCAAGAAACGATGGGCAGAGTTTCTTTCACCCTATGCCCCTGTTACCTAGCAGTAAATAGGTACCTGGGAGTTAGTCAGCTGTCACGGGCTGCTTCCTGGGGGTGGAGGCCTGATCGAGGACCGGGCCGCGGGGACACTAAAGCCCCAAAATCAATTCAAGATAACCTCAAGATAACCTCCCCTCTTCTACCCTAAAACCCCCACCTATCCCCGATTCCCCCCCCCCCCCTAACTAATATACCCTCTCTCCCACTCTCAGCACTCATGCGCCATTCTCCTCTCAGCCCTCTGCCCTCAATATCCCTCTCCCCCCCAACCTCTCAACCTCTATCTGACTCTCAGTCTCACTCTATTTCCCAACCCCCCTATGCCACTCCCTAACTTTCAGACCCATTATGCCCTTCCTACCCCCTAGATGCCCAGACCCCATTCGCCTACTAGGCACCCCCAGGCACCCCCCTAGCACCCCCCCCCCAGACACCCCCACAGCCCCCACTCACCCCCCAAACACCCCTTAGTACCCCCCAGACCCCTGGCGAAAGGGGGAACTATGGCACCAGAGTTTCCAAGAAGAGTCTCAAGGTTTGGTACACCAATGCTGATGGATTATCCAATAAAGCAGAAGAGATAAAAGAAAGAGTTAGTGAGGCAGACCCAGACATAGTGGCAATAGTGGAAACTAAAATAAATGGCATGATCTCGGATGCAATCTTTCCAGAGGGGTACCAGGTGATAAGAAAAGAAAGGACACAGAGACAGGGAGGAGGAGTGGCACTCCTAATAAAGCGGAAATGGAAGTTTGATGAGCTGGAAAATCCGGGTACCAATGAAAGCACGAACTCCATACATGGAACTCTGACAGTGGATGGGAAGAAGATTGTAATCTTGATACTCTACAATCCCCCACGAAACAGTAGAAGGCTCAGGCAGGAGTATGAGGACAGCAACAAGGCATGTATAGATGAACTGCAGAGGGCAGCAACTATAGCGCATAGAATGAGACCGAAGCTGCTGGTCATGGGGGACCTAAATCACAGAGAGATATATTGGGAAACGAGGAATCCCCATGGCGGGGAGGAGACCTGGGGAGCGAAGCTGGTAGACGTTACTGACAGGAATTTTCTAACACAGCATGTGAAGGAAGACACTAGGGAAAGAGGAGGAGATACGCCCAGCCTATTAGACCTCATTTTCACCCAGAATGTAGAAGACATTGAGCATTTGGAACATGAGATACCACTAGGAGTCAGTGACCATTGTGTCTTAGTCTTTGACTACATGATGGAGCTGAAAATTGTGACCAAAGGACAAGAGGTCCGAGAAAAGAGACTTGATTACAGGAAAGGGAACTGCTACCTGGGAGAAGTGCAGTGGGAGGAAGAAGTTAAAGGAAAAACAGTGCAAGATATGATGTACCAAGTCATATGGAAATGCAAGGAGGCTGAAGAGAGATTTATTCCAACAGTAAAGGAAAAAAGCAGGAGGGAAAATAATAACCCATGGTTTAATAGACAGTGTCAGGAAGCAAAAGTGAGAAGTAGGAGGGCGTGGAGGAAGTACAGAAGACAGATGTAACAGATGTAGATGTAACAGAGCTAGGAACGATTACATTAACATAAGACGGGTGTTGGAAAGAAATTATGAGAATGATATTGCAATCAAAGCGAAAAAGCAACCTAAATTACTACATAGCCATAGACAAGAGGAGTTGGATTTACATTTCCCGCTAATGACTTTTAGTAGTATTAATTTTACATAAAGCAATTTTTAATTTAGTGCAGTTCAAGTCCTAAGTAGTTCTCATCATAAAACTATCAATGCATTTTTTCCACACTAAATGAGAGACTATCAGATGTGGAAGTGACAACAGAGGAGGTAATGAAACAGCTAACAACACTGGATGAAACTAAAGCAGTTGGATCAGACACAGTATCACCGTGGATACTAAATGAGGCAGCGCAGGCCCTCAGCGTGCCTCTAGCAAGGATCTTTAATGAATCACTTATGAAGGGGAGTTGCCCAGTTGCTTAAAAAAGGCAAATGTGGTACCAATTTTCAAGAAAGGAGATAGGGAAGAGACACTTAACTACAGACCAGTATCACTGACAAGCATCCCCTGTAAAGTACTTGAAAGAGCAGTCAGTTTAAGGCTTGTTCCATAACCGATAAAGCTTCTGTAACTGCTTGCGTTTCAGTCTGAAGAAGATCATCTTCGGTTTGCTGGATAGGTTATATTTAGGTTAGAGTTGATTAGAATGGAGTTGGTGCCCAATCACTGTCCATCCACTGATCTTCGAGAGCGAGGGAAGGAAAACATGTCTTGTAGCAGTAAACCCCTCTTCAAAGCAATCATGAGGAGGATTGAAGGGAATTGGCTCCATGCTAGGTGGTCAGTGAGAGTGCCTTCAGTCCATTGTCATAACTTGTCGATTTCTCGCCATCCTTCTCGAGTTTCATATTAACACTTGTTATCTGTGTTACGAACCCGGATCCAGCGTCCGAGCCTGGAGCAGTGACAAACACGCCATCTGTGGGTCAGCTCCCGAAACCCCCGCCAAACGAACGACGACACCTAGTGAGGACAGCGTGTACTGGCCTCGAGGACCAGTTTCCAGTCTGGTTCAGCGCTCAACACCGCCGCTCCTGACCTCTGGTGAGGTGGTGCTCCGACGACAGCGCCATCTATGGACTGGATACGTCAGGTGTTTGTGCCCGAGCCTGTAAGTGTGGTGTATTAGTGTCCCAGTTATTGATTACGTGTCTGTTTACAGAGTCGACCTGGGACCACTGTGTTGACGGTTGAGTCAGTCTACCCGAGGCAGCCAGTCTCCATACTTTGAAGTTTGCTGCAGCTGTTGTGACGTCGTCCCCCCGGAAGAACACTGTGGTGTGTTAGCCTGCCATTGGAGTGGCAGTGAAAGGATTTACCCGGGACCGACTGTTGGAGACGATCATCCACTGGGGTATTGAGAACAGGAGGGTGATTTGTGATATCACACGAGACTCCTGTCTAGGGCGTACCCCTTATATCGTTCGTGGAGTGGCCGTACCAGCCTTGGTGGCTCAGTACCTGCCAGCAGACCAGCTGGACGTGTGGTTGACGGCCTCCACGACGGTGCCCCCAGTGGACCTGTGTTGTGGCTGACCTGTGGCCAGGGTAGGCTCGGCATTCTCAGAGGACACGTCTTGAGGCCACGAAGAAAGCACCGCAGACTCAGCACCTAGCTTCTTGATCAAGAGTCTTCAGCAGAAGACTAGATTGTGCATGATCCCCTTTGTAAAGTGTTAATATCCCTCCCCCTTGTGTACGCTTTAATTTTATATATTTAAATGGTGGTGTTAATTATAATATTAAGTTCTTAACTTTCTTTCCCTACTCCCTTTTAAGTTACTTGCGTCACGGATCTCATCCCTTGATAGCCACTACTGGCTTGGGAACGGATACATATATCTTCCTCTAACAACATCAGAGTGAGAACCCCGTTGCGTCCCGAGAGGGCCGTAACAATCTGTTTGATGCGACTTCCCAAAGAGAGGAAGGGATCTCTTAAGGGATGTCGGGTGACAGGACGTATACAGTAGATAGCAGTGCAGGTCTGAGTCTTTGTAGTACACTCTAGTTTGAAGTCGCCACTCCTAGTCCAGTTAGACACAGGTATCGTGAAAAGGCAATTATACAAATTCTGTATAATTTTTAATTCTGCAGAATGCAGAATTAAATTCAACTGTAAAACCAAGGTACGGATGGACACCATTAGCCCATGATGACCATACAAGATATCCTGCAAGCACAACTAGGTGACCACATACAGTATTTCTTCAATAAAAAATTAGTGAGAAAGATGAATTAATTAGCAAGACAATGTACATGTGGGTACCTCCATACACAGTTTCAAGTGTAAGAATGTTACATAAGAGGGTTGAGAATCATGCAATATACAACCGGCGACTGAAAGGCGAAGCCCAGAGCTGATCCTCACTCAACATGCACGCATAGGTGAGTACACACAGTTACACCCTCAAGCACACATGAGACAATCTGTAAAAGTAGTCGAGGAACAGGAAACAAATGCATCAGAATCGAGAAGTGGAAAAAACATTGAAGAATTCATAGTTTTCAAAGCTCAGGCTCAACCGGGACTTCAGGAATACTCTTGTAAGGTGCAACAACAATGCAAGGGGAGCCTGAATAGATGGTGAGATTTCTCACAAATTACAAACATGAAGTCAGTAAGAAGTGGCATCTGACAAAACCTATTACAAGAAGGTTCGGTTTGTCTTCATATTGCCTAGACTTCTAGAAAGCATCTAGCACTGTCCCACATAAGAGATTTTTTATTTATTATTATTTAGTATTTTTATGTACACGAGTTCTTTCATTCTTGTACAGCCACTAGCATGCATAGCGTTTTGGGCACGTCTTTAATCCTAATTTTCTCCGGAAAAAGACCCGCCAAATCGTTTAAGAACCAGGTACCCATTCACTGCTGGGTCAACAGAGGCTACAATTAAGGATTGGCGCCCAGTCAATCCTCCCCAGTCTGGATATGAACCCAGGGAAAAACGCTCGCGAAGCGCCGGGCGAGTGTTTTACCACTGCGCCACTGAAACATTTTCTTAATATTATTTTCTACCACAGACGTGGCTACTTACCAGCATATATACATTTTGTTCTGTCCTCCTCCACATAAGGCTAATGTAACCTACAAACATAAATACACAGATTTACGTCTGTCCTTCATAAACAGTGTTCGAGGTGTCTTTTTACACAGTGTGATTAACGTGTGTTTACAAAGGTGAAATATAATTTAACACAGGGACAGATAGCTCTACAAATTGGAAAACATTGCAGGTGTAACTCAGCTGTAGAGCAGTGGAACACCCAGACAATTCCTTTTATTTGTAGATAGGGACAAATGAATCAAAGTAGCCTAACCTACCAACTAACCTTGTACAGACCAGCTACGAGAGCTGCCAGAAGCAGGAGCCCACCGAGGGATGCCAGAACAAGCACCCAAACAGGGGTGCTGGGTACCTCTTGAGGCAGGGCCAGGAGGGTCCCAAGGGCCATAGTCTGCACCAGAGGTGTCCCCGCCAGCAGGCTCCTGCTGGGGGACTCCACCTCAGCCCTACACCACGACTCCAGTCTCACAGTGCCACTCATGCCCTGAAAAGGAGGCACTGGTGTGTGTTGGATCTCGTAAGGCTTCAGTGCTCTTAAACTCGAGGTAAGAGGTACATACCTCGTAAGTGAAGATACATGTGTTGTGTCGCTGCCTGTGGCCACCTTATGAAAATAATCTCAGCCACTTCAAAAATAAACCACCTTAAAGTTTTATTTTGCTGAAATCGATGATTATATTTATTAACGAAATTAATTGGCAATAAAGTTTTAATTTTACTCCCAAAATACAAAATAAATTAGAAGTTAGAAAGTTCACTAAGTGGCAGCAGGTGACGAGGACTCACCTTGAGGGAGGCAGGTGGAGAGGAGTGAGACAACCTGTCCTCTTAAAAATAACGTCGTCTTTGGCCGTTTGCCCGTATGACCGAAAGTGGACGTAATTTGAAAATGAAAACAAATAAAATTAAATATGAGATTTTTTTTCAACAACAGTTCGTAAAGGGTCCTGTGATAGGTTAGGTGGGCAGGAAATTCTCATAAAGTTTCAAAACGTTATGAAAAACGTTAATTTAAAGTTTCCTCTCCTAACCTTTCCGAGTAAGCTGGACGACTCAAACAGAGAACGGGACAGTACGTCATTTTCGTGAGCCGATTTCATTTTAAATTACGTCCACTTTTGGCCATAGTGCGCATACGAGCCAAAAGCGATATTATTTTTAAGAGGACGGGTTACAACACACCTTGAGGGCGGCAGGTGGCGAGGACTCACCTTGAGGGCGGCAGGTGGCGAGGACTCACCTTGAGAGCGGCAGGTGGCGAGGACTCACCTTGAGAGCGGCAGGGATGATAACTGCTTCCAGGTGTATGGTGACCTTCCCCTCGCGCCTCACATTGCTCACCTCGCACCTGATAAACACAAGACAAGCTCAGCGTCGTCACTTCTAATCACTACGTGTTTCTAAAGTTGTAGAATGCTCCACAAGTGCTTTCAAACATTCACTCATTTCAAAATTGAAAAAGCTGCAAGCTAACAATATTGAAAATTTAGAATGCTTCACTATTTTCTTCCAGTCCCCCTTCAACAGTTAACAAGTTTATGGCAGATATTATTGTTCATGGAATATAACATCATTCATGGAAAATATTATCGTTCAAAGAAGATATCTTTATTTACAGAACATATCATCGTTTAAGGAACGTGATCATCGGTCATGGAAGATATCATCTGTGACGATGTTAATGCTATCTGTTGACCGTACCTGACCCCATTTACTGTTCCCTGGTGGAAAGCTGTAATCTTACTGACACCTGTGTAGTTTCGTTCTTACTACACAATAATGTTTCCTCAGACGTCATGTGGGGGTACCTAGGACAGCAAAAGGCAGTCCACCAGGAGTGGCCAGCAAGGGCAGTCCTGAATGCAAGACTTGTTTCGGCGGGAACAAGTAGGGCTTGGTCGTCGGAGACAGGGAATTGTCTATGGTAGCCTGCGAGCGATTGGTGATTGGGACGACATATCCCGGGGTGGCCCAGTTGTGTTAATAAAAGGAATTAGCGTCCATCTTTCCTCCAAGTTAAGATTTGTTAGAGGTGAAGCCTTTAGAGGAAGCCAGTGATCGTTAGACACTGATGACACTGTGTAGGACTGGCCCATGAATTGCTGAGGAAGGAGGACTCGCCGTGATAGAAGATCGCAGCAATTTTTTTATGGTATCCTGTGTAAACGTGACACATACAGTGTTATCTGTGCTGTATACATATAAAAATATATATATATATATATATATATATATATATATATATATATATATATATATATATATATATATATATATATATATATATATATATATATATATATATATATATATATATATATATATATATATAATGGGAGTATATAGTTGTACATAAGATTGAAGTACACGTGGAGATGGTTTTGTTTGCGTTGTTTACCCTCCCCCATTCCCATTGGATTGTCTATTACTGCTCAGTTCTTAATAACTTAACACTGACTTGGGGTTGGATCTGATAGGAAGAGACACTAAGGCCATATAGAAAGTTGAATTAAAAGAACCCGGTTACTGGCTAAGTGAGGCCGTAACATCATCCTTCATGGAACATATCATAGTTCACAAAGATGTTATCCTAATATAAGTTGACCTAACCAAACTTAAAGTAAACCAAGCTTGACTTATCCTAATTTTATGTAACCTAATCTAACTTAACCTAAGTTAACTTGACCCAAACTTACTTAATCTATCCTAACTAACCTAATCTATTTTAACCTTGCTTAACCTAAACTAACAGCATATTTCAAACTTAACTTATCCTAAACTTACTTTACCTAAATTAACTTATCCTAAACATACTTAACCCAATCTAACTTTCTCAATTATATTGCTTTACTATAAAAATTAACCAACTTAATGTATTTAACTATTATTTGACAGCAAGTCGAGGTTAACATTTAAACAAAAATAGAAACTGCAAACTTCTGAATTCTCTGAACAAACATAATATTACTGTAATATATCAACGATATTACATGGACAGATATTTCTGTGTCTAGTCTTAAAAATCTTCATCAGAAAATGTGATTATATTCCACCATTTATGAACCTTTTTTCTTAGACCCAATACCAAACTGTATTTCGATAGTCATATTTGAGGTAATATAGATAGGGCAGTTTTGCAAGGATGAAAGACAAACTACAAATGGCCGTATGTTTACATTGCAATCTATATAAATAAAAATGTAAATGTTCGCTTGTTCAAAAACACTAATATCCGAAAGTTCTACACCGATTGCTTTGAAATTTTGACTATACGTTGCAGTCAAATATGCGCATGTTTATATATATCTACTATATACATGCCACACCTGTGACAGGTAAAAACATTTTTTTTTTTTAAACAGCATCATCTGTTGCATATAAAAGTAACACGCTTTACTAAATATGTTACGATTCCATTTCAATGTTTCCGATTGCATTGATAAATTGAATTTTCATAGATTTCGATTTATTTTCATTTTGATTTAATTACTTTGTGTGACATTGCATTGGAATTGAGCTGTGTTATTTACCATACCGTTCATTTTGTGAGTATAGTTTATTTTTATACTTTTTCATTGTTTTTCATTTCGTTTTTTTAACTGTTCTTATTTTTCAGTGATGGGAACATCAGATCATTTGGGAACGCATCAGACAAGTAAGTGGGGAATGGTGGGGAGGATGAGAGGATGGGAGTGGGGGATGGTGGGGAGGACGAGGGGATGGGGGAGTGGAGAATGGTGGGGAAGACAAGGGGACAGGGGAGTGGGGAAGATGAAGGGACAGGTGAGTGGGGGGATGGTAGGGAGGACAAGAGGGGACGGTGGGGGGGGGGATATTGAGGAGGACGAGGGGACAGGGAAGTAGGGAATGATTGGGAGGACAAGGGAATGGGGGAGGGGGGAATGGTCAGGAGGACACGGGGGGCAGGGGAGGGTTACTGTGACTCAGATAGTGAGCGAGAATTTTTTTCTTAGTAAACCAGTTGCAGTCATTTGCCCCATTTCTATCTCAACTGAAGTGCTAGAAGCACTAGTCTGGGTGTGGGGGTGTAGTAGCACTAGTCTGGGTGTGGGGGTGTAGTAGCACTAGCCTGGGTGTGGGGGTGTAGTAACACTAGTCTGGTGTGGGGGTGTAGTAACACTAGTCTGGTGTGGGGGTGTAGTAGCACTAGTCTGGGTGTGGGGGGTGTAGTAACACTAGTCTGGTGTGGGGGTGTAGTAGCACTAGTCTGGGTGTGGGGGTGTAGTAGCACTAGTCTGGGTGTGGGGGTGTAGTAGCACTAGTCTGGGTGTGGGGGTGTAGTAGCACTAGTCTGGGTGTGGGGGTGTAGTAGCACTAGTCTGGGTGTGGGGGTGTAGTAGCACTAGTCTGGGTGTGGGGGTGTAGTAGCACTAGTCTGGGTGTGGGGGTGTAGTAACACTAGTCTGGTGTGGGGGTGTAGTAGCACTAGTCTGGGTGTGGGGGTGTAGTAGCACTAGTCTGGGTGTGGGGGTGTAGTAGCACTAGTCTGGGTGGGGGGTGTAGTAGCACTAGCCTGGGTGTGGGGGTGTAGTAGCACTAGTTTGGGTGGGGGGTGTAGTAGCATTAGTCTGAGTGTGGGGGTGTAGTAGCACTAGCCTGGGTGTGGGGGTGTAGTAGCACTAGTCTGGGTGTGGGGGGCGTAGTAGCACTAGTCTGAGTGTGGGGGTGTAGTAGCACTAGTCTGAGTGTGGGGGTGTAGTAGCACTAGTCTGGGTGTGGGGGTGTAGTAGCACTAGTCTGGGTGTGGGGGTGTAGTAGCACTAGTCTGGGTGTGGGGGTGTAGTAGCACTAGTCTGGGTGTGGGGGCTGTAGTGGCATTTGTCTGGTGAGGGGGTGTAGTAGCACTAGCCAGGGTGTGGGGGGTGTAGTAGCACTAGTCTGGGTGTGGGGGTGTAGTAGCACTAGCCTGGGTGTGTGGGGGTGTAGTAGCACTAGCCAGGGTGTGGGGGGTGTAGTAGCACTAGTCTGGGTGTGGGGGTGTAGTAGCACCAGTCTGGGTGTGGGGGTGTAGTAGCACTAGTCTGGGTGTGTGGGGGTGTAGTAGCACTAGCCAGGGTGTGGGGGGTGTAGTAGCACTAGTCTGGGTGTGGGGGTGTAGTAGCACCAGTCTGGGTGTGGGGGTGTAGTAGCATTAGTCTGGTGTGGGGGGTGTAGTAGCACCAGTCTGGGTGTGGGGGTGTAGTAGCACTAGTCTGGGTGTGGGGGTGTAGTAGCACTAGTCTGGGTGTGGGGGTGTAGTAGCACTAGTCTGGGTGTGGGGGGGTGTAGTAGCATTAGTCTGGTGTGGGGGGTGTAGTAGCACCAGTCTGGGTGTGAGGGTGTAGTAGCACTAGTCTGGGTGTGGGGGTGTAGTAGCACTAGTCTGGGTGTGGGGGTGTAGTAGCACCAGTCTGGGTGTGGGGGTGTAGTAGCACTAGCCTGGGTGTGGGGGTGTAGTAGCACTAGTCTGGGTGTGGGAGTTGTAGTGGCATTAGTCTGGTGTGGGAGTGTAGTAGCACTAGCCTGGGTGTGGGGGTGTAGTAGCACTAGTCTGGTGTGGGAGTGTAGTAGCACTAGCCTGGGTGTGGGGGTGTAGTAGCACTAGTCTGGTGTGGGAGTGTAGTAGCACTAGCCTGGGTGTGGGGGTGTAGTAGCACTAGTCTGGTGTGGGAGTGTAGTAGCACTAGCCTGGGTGTGGGGGTGTAGTAGCACTAGTCTGGTGTGGGAGTGTAGTAGCACTAGCCTGGGTGTGGGGGTGTAGTAGCACTAGTCTGGTGTGGGAGTGTAGTAGCACTAGCCTGGGTGTGGGGGTGTAGTAGCACTAGTCTGGTGTGGGAGTGTAGTAGCACTAGCCTGGGTGTGGGGGTGTAGTAGCACTAGTCTGGTGTGGGAGTGTAGTAGCACTAGTCTGGGTGTGTGGGGGTGTAGTAGCACTAGTCTGGGTGTGTGGGGGTGTAGTAGCACTAGTCTGGGTGTGGGGGGTGTAGTAGCACTAGTCTGGGTGTGGGGGGTGTAGTAGCACTAGTCTGGGTGTGGGGGTGTAGTAGCACTAGTCTGGGTGTGGGGGTGTAGTAGCACTAGTCTGGGTGTGGGGGGTGTAGTAGCACTAGTCTGGGTGTGGGGGTGTAGTAGCACTAGTCTGGGTGTGGGGGTGTAGTAGCACTAGTCTGGGTGTGGGGGGTGTAGTAGCACTAGTCTGAGTGTGGGGGTGTAGTAGCACTAGTCTGGGTGTGGGGGTGTAGTAGCACTAGTCTGGGTGTGGGGGGTGTAGTAGCACTAGTCTGAGTGTGGGGGTGTAGTAGCACTAGTCTGGGTGTGGGGGTGTAGTAACACTAGTCTGGGTGTGGGGGGTAGAGTTGATAGTCCAGGATGTGGAAATATGCACCAATTGTCGTCGTGACCAAGTGTATTCTTAGTCTCGAAGGTGACCTTATTTTTTTCCATATTCCTCAAAACTGTTTCTGTACAGGTGAGCTCTTTAGTAAAAGTTATTAAAGCCTTAGAATCTATATATGTCATATAACAGGTCTTACATAAACGTCTGGGAAACCTAAACATATGATCTCTTTCGAAAAGTGGCTAACTATCCCTCTGTTAAGATACTTATTACACTTTCATCCACAGGAGGGCTAGGCCTAAGTGGAAAGGATGCTCCGGCATTTCTAATGAGTTCCACACCCCTTTGTAGTTATTACAAAGGTTCATTCCGGATACCAAGGATTGTATAACTCTCTCTCTCTCTCTCTCTCTCTCTCTCTCTCTCTCTCTCTCTCTCTCTCTCTCTCTCTCTCTCTCTCTCTCTCTCTCTCTCTCTCTCTCTCTCTCTCTCTCTCTCTCTCTCTCTCTCTCTCTCTCTCTCTCTCTCTCTCTCTCTCTCTCTCTCTCTCTCTCTCTCTCTCTCTCTCTCTCTCTCTCTCTCTCTCTCTCTCTCTCTCTCTCTCTCTCTCTCTCTCTCTCTCTCTCTCTCTCTCTCTCTCTCTCTCTCTCTCTCTCTCTCTCTCTCTCTCTCTCTCTCTCTCTCTCTCTCTCTCTCTCTCTCTCTCTCTCTCTCTCTCTCTCTCTCTCTCTCTCTCTCTCTCTCTCTCTCTCTCTCTCTCTCTCTCTCTCTCTCTCTCTCTCTCTCTCTCTCTCTCTCTCTCTCTCTCTCTCTCTCTCTCTCTCTCTCTCTCTCTCTCTCTCCTCTCTCTCTCTCTCTCTCTCTCTCTCTCTCTCTCTCTCTCTCTCTCTCTCTCTCTCTCTCTCTCTCTCTCTCTCTCTCTCTCTTAAAATGCAGTATTACGAAAAGATTAAAACTGTTAAAAAGTCTACAGAAAACAAATCCCCACTTTTAGACTCAAAATCGAAGTGGGGGGCGGTTACGGTCGGAGCTGATAGTTCTTAAACAGTTCGAATGTGATCGATTCCCGATTACGACTTCACCATGACAGTCACACACCCCATCAGTGTCATCTTGAAAAGTTTTGTGAAGCTAGAGCCAATCACTTCAACAACACAGAGAGTAAATAAATGTTTAGTAAACAGGAACAGGTATTCAGCGAACTAAACAGCCTTATAGCTCACGCATGCAACAATCTTAAGTAACAAATGAAAAGGTAAATATATCATTATAATAGCATATATATCTGTAAATAACATTGTAATTATAATTATTATTAGTAGTAGTAATTAGCATTATTAGTGTCTTAATTCCAATATTGTTATGCAACGTATTATAACTACACAGCTGGCACTATTACCTGTACAAGGAGCACTCAAAGCTATGGCAAGAGACGACCGGGCCGTCAGTGTCGCCCTCAGGAGGCCCCAGGCTGGTTCCTGATGGTGACTGGAGGAGAGTGTGACACTGGTAGGTCGCTCCAGGCGGCACCGTCAGCGTCGGCGCCCCCTTCAGGCGGGAGAATGGTGCCTCAGCCGTCCGGTTTCT
This sequence comes from Procambarus clarkii, assembly GCF_040958095.1. Classification (NCBI taxonomy): domain Eukaryota; kingdom Metazoa; phylum Arthropoda; class Malacostraca; order Decapoda; family Cambaridae; genus Procambarus; species Procambarus clarkii. Next base: position 13,633,879 of record NC_091229.1, read on the forward strand.
CACAGGCCAATAAATATCGACCTAAAAGAGGGGGATGTTGTAGAATCATGAGCCTGAAGGAGGTATTGTATGGTACACGACATGGAAAGAGTACAGGACCTGCAGCAAGCGCTGCTGTTCGTTGTTTAAAAGTTCTCTAACTTTTCTCTGCACGATTCGCAACACAGAACACGAACACCAGGTTTTGGACAGGAGCGAGCGGCCTCGCACCACTTACCACCCTTCCCTTGCTTCCACATCGTGTCTGATGTACACTTAAAGCTTTAAAACATAGATATAGCACGCCTTACTAACAGAAAAATTGGTTTATTGTACATTGAACCGGTGGAAAAAAATCAACTGTAACACCGTGGTTAATCATCCGGGATGTATATTTCAAGCTTTGTCAGGGTTACAAGTTCGCTCAAGCAGCTACATAGCACAGCTTCAGCACAGAAATGATTACTGGAATTATGACCAAGGATACAAGACTATAAGCAGAGATCTCCTCCCCTCTTAACTGTGAGCGCCCCCCTCCCTGTTCAGCCCGTTGACGCCGTGAGGAGGGCTTAGTGGGCGGCTGCCGGAGTGTGATGCTCCTTGGGACTCTGTCCCAAGGAGCATCACCTTGGGAGGGACTCCTTGTCCCAAGGAGTCCCCTTGGGACTCTGTCCCAAGGGGACAGAGTCCCCCATAAAAGAACTCTTTCCTTTTCTAGCCTTGTGCTCCTGCTGCCGTCCTCTCCAATTGTGCTGAGTATCTTTTCCTTTTCCTTCTGTTTCGTTTTTATCCCCCCTCTTCTCCTATCTGCTTGTCGTTTCCTGCCGACCTTTTGCTTGTTTTGGTTCTTTCTTTGGACTTCTTCTATTTTGACGCCCGGGTGCTTGAGGAGGCATACTCTTGCACCCGTAGAACTGTTGTACCCGACGTCTCGAGCGAGGGGAACCTTTTATTGTCAATCCCCCTTTCGTCACTGAACCCGATCTCGGCGGACTGTCGGTTCTTAAGGTGGCGTTTGTGGGGCGTATACTCACGACGCACCCCTAGGAGGCCCTGGCATGATCGGCGATAGCTTCTTGTTGGGTGTCCTGCCTCTAATTGTGGCTCCATGGTGGGTGTGGGGGCACATTCGTGAATGAATGTTGATTTTTCGTAGCAATGATATCTACTGTTTCTCCTTTACCTTCTCAGGTTCGTGGGGTGGGCGACCAAGCCCCCGAGTCGGTCGTGTTGGAAGACCTGGCTCTGAAGCCTCCGCTGCATTGGGTCCCGACCTTGCGCCTCAATTGGCCTCTCTGACTCCTCCCCTCAGCTCCCCTCCCTCCTCTATGGTTGGGTCGAGCCCCAAGCCCCCAGTGGTGACTACCTCGTCCCCTGCCACGGCTCCATCTCTAGTTGTAACTACTGCGCCTTTTAACCCCTCTCTCTCTGGGGGTTCTAACCGCTGTCTTCATCATGGCCGCCCTTTCTCGATTCCTTCCCGTTCTGATACCTATCAAGCTTTGTTTGGTCCTGCTTCGTGGGCCAAATATTTTGATCTCCTCCCTCTTGATTCTGTGCCTCCTGACGATTTCTTCCTCCATAGACATCTCGTTGATTCCGTGGATGCCTCTGTTACTTTCAACCTCACTCGTCTCGGTACACGTGTCATTGCTGCTCCTTCTCAGGATGCAGCTTCCCGCTTGGCTGCCTTATCCTGCCTTGGCGAGACCCCTATTCGGGTCTCAAAGAACGTTCAGTTGAACGCCAGTGTTGGCACTATTCTCATCCCGCCCCATGTTGCGACCGGTGTTCGGGACCTGCGCGACTGCCACGACGATATTCGACATATCCTTGATGCCCAGGGCCATTCTATTCTCCAGGTGGACACGTTTACTCGTCCCCCCTCGTGGTAGTCGCCGTCAACCCCTTCGGGTTGTGAAGATTACCTTTGATGGTCGGATCCTTCCACCCTCTGTCATTCTTGCTGGTGCCAGGTGCTCTGTCCAGGAGTACATTCCTTCTCCTAGGCTCTGTAACAAGTGCTGGAGGTTTGGGCATGGTGCCCTCCGCTGCTCTGTGACTGTCTCTCTCTGTCCTTTGTGTGGTGGCGAAGGTCACTCTAAGTCAGAGTGCACTTCTCCCCGAGCTCGTTGCCTCAACTGCGGTGAGGCCCATCCTACCTTCTCCCGTGTGTGTGTCCATTACAAGCTTGAGGCAGCCGTCCTCAACTTGAAGCACCGGGAGCGTTTATCTTTTCCTGAGGCGAGGCGCCAGGGCTCCCGCCTTATGCTAATATCTCTTATGCTCGTGTGTTGCACTCTTCTTCTCCTCATTCTTCCCACCTTCCTCAGACTCGCAACCGTTTCCGGGCCTTGGACCCTGATACGCCCACTGCCCCCTCCTCTGTCCCTTTGAGTTCTGTCCCGAAGGATCCACCTCCTGGTCCTCTGTCTGGGGTTCCCCTCCTTTCTATCCGGTCTGTCTTGTCTCCTGTGTCTTCTTCCTCCTTCCCATCCTTCCCCTCCGTCTCTTGACTCTCCCCACCGCCTGTCGGTGCGGGCTGATGTCCATCGCTCTCCAAACGGCCGTCGCGTGTGCTCTTGTTTGGCTTCTCCTGTTGAGACGCTAGAATCCGTTGCCCAATACGTAGTTGCTGGGACGCCTGTCTCTTTACGTCAGAAGCGTAAGCCTGGCTCCTCTCCTTCCTCCTCCCCGGCAGGTAAGAAGATTTCGCTTTCCTCATCGGCCCCTACTTCTGCCTCTATCGCTCCTTCCCCTCCCTTTTCGGTGATTGCGCCCCCTGTTCCTGCTATGGAGGTTTCTTTGGCCCCCGCTTCCCTCTCGGTTGCTGCCCTTGCTGAGGTGCGCTCCCCTCTTTCTACTCTCCCTCTTCTTGCTGCTGTCCTTGACTACTCCTCTCCATTGTCTCCTCTTCCTCCTCCTCCTCCGGACCCCCCCCCCCCCCTCTGGTCTGTTCTCCCGCTTCCTTTCCTCCGTCTTTGCTCAGTTTACCCATGCCCCTTAACCCTGACTTTACTGACCCTGATCCCGACCCTGATATTCTTTAACGTGCTATATTGCTCTTTCGCCTTTGTTTCTTCCTTGTTCTCTGTTGTTATCCTTTCTCTTCTCGTCGATGTCTATTCTTCAATGGAACGTTCGAGGTTATTACGCCAATTTCCTCGAACTCCAACTTCTGATTTCGCGGTTTTCGCCCCTATGAAGACGAAAGAAGACTCGCTATCACTTCAAGTTGATCTAAATAGGGTTTTAGAATGGTCAAAAGATTGGCAGATGCAGTTTAATGCTGATAAATGTAGAGTTTTGAGGCTGGGTAATGATGATAGAGTTACAAGATACGAGCTAGATGGTGTTGAGATTGCGAAGTCGGATTGCGAAAGGGATCTGGGAGTTATGATTAGTAAGAATTTAAAACAAAAGGATCAATGCATGAATGTTCGTAATAAGGCGAATAGGACACTGGGATTTATTAATCGAAGCGTTAGTAACAAGACACCTGGTGTGGTTCTTAAGCTATATCTTGCTCTGGTTAGGCCCCATTTAGATTATGCAGTTCAGTTTTGGTCGCCGTATTATAGAATGGATATAAATTCACTTGAATGTGTCCAACGTAGGATGACTAAGTTAATTCCCCAAATTAGAAATCTTTCATATGAAGAAAGATTAACAAAACTTAAGTTGCATTCACTGGAAAGGCAAAGAGTTAAGGGTGACATGATAGAGGTTTACAAGTGGATGAATGGACATAACAGGGGAGATATTAATAGGGTATTAAAAATATCAACACAAGACAGAACACGAAACAATGGGTATAAATTGGATAAGTTTAGATTTAGGACAGACTTGGGTAAATACTGGTTCAGTAAGAGGGTTGTTGATTTGTGGAACCAATTGCCGCGTAACGTGGTGGATGTGGGGTCCCTCAATTGTTTCAAGCGTGGGTTGGACAAGTATATGAGTGGGATTGGGTGGTTATAGATAGGAGCTGCCTCGTATGGGCCAATAGGCCTTCTGCAGTTACCTTTGTTCTTATGTTCTTATGTGTCTGTCTCCAGGAGCCGATGCTTGAGCACTCGTCCTGGTCGTTTTCGTGGCTATTCCTTTCTCTCCCCCCCCCCCAACCTGTTGCTGGGGCTCTTAATTCTTCTGCTCTCTTGATTCGCACTGATGTTCCCTTTGTCCCCTTACTTTTTCCTTTGCCTCTCCATTGTTCTGCTGCTCGTATCTTTGTGGGGAAATGGTACACAGTTTTTTTTTTTTTTTTTTTTTTTTTTTTTTTTTTTTTTTTTTTTTTTTTGAGATATTTGTTGTTCCATCATGTTTGTTCCATTTATCTCCCCCCGAGTGTCCCGCTTTCTCTTCCTGATCTGAAACACCTCCTGGACTCCTTGCCGGAGCCTGTGCTCCTGCTAGGTGATTTCAATTGTCGTCATTCTCTTTGGGGTGATGTTCTGACGAATACCCGAGGTCGCCTTCTTGAGCCGTTTATCCTCTCTTCTTCCTTGTCTCTTCTGAATTCTGCTGAGCCCACTCATTTGGACTCTCGGACTCGCACCCTTTCCTGTCTTGATCTTTCTCTTTGCTCTTCTTCTCTTTACTTAGATTTCACGTGGCAGGTTCTTGATGACCTCCATGGCAGTGACCATTTCCCCATCCTTGTTTCCTTTTTCTCTTTTCGTCCTTCCCTCTCCTTCCCTAGGTGGCAGTTTGCTAAAGCAAACTGGAACCCAGTTACCCTCAGTGCTGCTCTCTCTGACCTCTCCCTCGCACTTTCCGCTTTCCTCCTTTTTCATGACACTGTCTTCGACGCTGTCCTCCGCTCTATTCCTCGCTCTTCCTCTCGGGGTCCGCGGAAGTGCATTCCCTGGTGGAATGCAGACTGTGCTCGGGCTGTCCGCTGTAAGCGTGCAGCCTGGAAGAGGCACCGCCGTCGGCAGACGGCCGATTCTTTTCTTTTCTTTCGGAAAGCGAGTGCGGTGGCCCGTAGGGCCATCCGTACGGCTAAACGTGAATGTTGGGCATCTTTTGTCTCCACAATTACGTCCGAAACTCCCCTGCTACAGATCTGGAAACGTATCCGCAAGATAGCGGGTAAGTTCGTTCCCGATGTTTCACTGGTCCTTCACCTCCATGATACTCTTGTGGCGGACCCGTTGCAGGTCGCTTCCATACTGGGTTCCCACTTTTCTTCTGTTAGCTCTGGTCTTCATCTTCCCCAATCTTTCCTTCTTCGTAAACCTGTCCTTGAGTCTCGTCCTTTAGATTTCTGCACTCATCTTCAGCTTCCCTATAATGATCCCTTCTCTCTCTCTGAACTTCGTTCTGCCCTGACCCTCTGCGGTTCTACGGCGGCGGGCTCCGATGGTATTCATTATGAGATGCTTCGCCATCTCCCTCCGTGCACGTCTCAGTATTTACTGAGTCTGTATAATCGGATCTGGGAGTCGTCGTCAGTCCCTGAGGACTGGCTCGATGCCGTTGTCCTCCCTGTTCGCAAACCAGGGTCTCTGGGAACTTCCCCTAAGGACTTTCGCCCTATTGCTCTCACAAGTTGTGTCTGCAAACTCTTTGAACGTATGGTTAACGTTCGTCTGATGTGGTTCCTGGAACACCATCACCTCCTCTCCCCTTCTCAATTTGGTTTCCGCAAGTGCCGCAGCACGACAGATGTCCTGGTGAACTTGGAGGTCCATATTCGTACTGCGTTTGCTGCGAGGACCTCCGTTGTTGCCGTCCTTTTTGACCTGGAAAAGGCTTACGACACCACTTGGCAATATCATATTCTGTCGCAGCTTCATTCTTTTGGCCTTCATTGTCATCTCCCTCTCTTGCTCCGCAGCTTCCTCTCTTGTCGTTCCTTTCGGGTGCGCCTTGGTGCTGCTCTCTCTGCCTCTTTTCAGCAGTACGAAGATGTGCTCCAGGGTAGTGTTCTGAGCACTACTCTTTTTCTGGATGCCCTCAATGGTCTTCTTTCGTCTCTTCCTTCAGGTGTCTTCTCCACTCTCTATGTCAATGATCTTACCCTTTGCTGTCAGGGTGATGATTCGCCTCTCCTTCAGCACCGGCTTCAACTTTCGATTGATGCCGTGTCGTCTTGGGCCACTGATCATGGCATCAAGTTCTCTACTTCTAATACTTGTGCCATGTCTTTTACTAGGAAACGGGTCGTTCTTCGTCCCTCTTTGTCACTTTATGGTCATCCCCTTGAGTGCAAAGATTCTGCGAAGCTTTTGGGGTTATTCGTTGGCACTCGTTTGTCTTGGTCTCCCCATATCTCTTACCTCCGTGTTGAGTGCTCTAAGGCCCTAGCCCTCCTTCGGGTATTGTCCCATACTTTTTGGGGAGCGGATAGGCGCATTCTCCTTGCTTTGCATTCCTCTCTTGTCCTGTCTAAGCTCGATTATGGTTGCCCTGCTTACTCATCTGCTTCTCCTTCTACTCTTCGCCGTCTTGATGCTTTGCACCATACTGGGTTGCGCCTCAGTTCTGGTGCCTTTCGTTCGACTCCCGTCCTTAGCTTGTATGTTGACACTGGCTTCCTGTCTCTCCAGGACCGCCGTGATCGCTACTGTCTTCGCTATCTTGCGCGGTCCTTACAACATCCTTCCTCTCGCCTCTGTCGTGCTTTAACTTTTACCCCTCCTGCGGTTCCTGTCTCTCTTCACCACCTCCCTCTTTCTGTCCGGTTATCTCGCTTACAGGATTCTCTTTCCGTTCGTGTTTCTAATGTTTCTCCTCGTGTTGTTCCTTCTTTGCCCCCGTGGAGAGTCCCCCTTCTGCAGTTTTGTACATCCTTGACCCGCATCACTAAAGCTTTTGCCCCTCCTACGGTTCTAAAACACCTTTTCCTTGAGCACTTTTCTTCTCACTCCCGCTCCGTTTCTGTCTTCACCGATGGGTCTAAGTCTGCGGACGGTGTTGGCTACTCTGTTGTTTTTCTTGATCGCACTTATATGTGTCGCTTACCTCCGGAGACTAGCATATTTACAGCAGAGCTTTATGCTATTCTCTATTCTTTGTTTGTGGGAAGAGATTATATGTTCCTTAATGGAGCCCTGTTGCTTATGCATCGTTAAACGCCTGGAAAGAGATGTTGTTGTCTTGCCTATATACTGGGTTTTTTGAGGCTTACAGTCCCCAAGAGGGCATTTGAAGGCATAGACGACGTTGGTCTCTTTTAAAGCGTTCTGCTTTGTGTCTGGAGAGTTTCTCATGAGTAGGCTGGCCGTTTTTCTGGTTTTATAGTAAATAGTCAGTTGTATCTTCTGATTTATTTCTGTAGGGATAACGTTTCTACTGACAATATCTTTCAGGACCCTTTCCTCCATTTTATGGGCTGTGGAAAAGAAGTTCCTGTAAAATAGTCTAATAGGGGGTATAGGTGTTGTGTTAGTTGTCTCTTCAGAGGTTGCATGGCGTTTCACTTTCCTTCTTATGATGTCTTCCACGAAACCATTGGAGAAGCCGTTGTTGACTAGGACCTGCCTTACCCTACAGAGTTCTTCGTCGACTTGCTTCCATTCTGAGCTGTGGCTGAGGGCACAGTCGACATAAGCGTTAACAACACTCCTCTTGTACCTGTCCGGGCAGTCACTGTTGGCATTCAGGCACATTCCTATGTTTGTTTCCTTAGTGTAGACTGCAGTGTGGAAAACTCCGCTTCTTTCCATGACTGTTACATCTAGAAAGGGCAGCTTCCCATCCTTCTCCATCTGGTAAGTGAAGCGCAACACAGAATTCTGCTCAAATGCCTCCTTCAGCTCCTGCAGATGTCTGACATCAGGTACCTGTGTAAAAATGTCGTCAACATACCTGCAGTATATGGCCGGTTTCAAGTTCATGTCGACTAAGACTTTTTGCTCCATGGTACCCATGTAGAAGTTTGCAAACAGGACATCTAGGGGAGAACCCATGGCGACCCCATCTACTTGCTTATACGTGTGTCCATCCGGGCTCAAGAAGGGTGCCTCTTTAGTAAAAGCTTGGAGTAGTTTCCTTAGACTGTTTTCTGGTATGTCAAGAGGAGTACAGGCCGGATCACGGTACACTCTGTCGGTTATCATTCCGATTGTTTCATCCACAGGTACGTTGGTAAACAGAGATTCTACGTCCAACGAGGCTCTTATCCCTGTGGCCCGTGTTCCCCGCAGCAAGTCAACAAATTCCTTTGGAGACTTCAGGCTGAAGGCGCAAGGGACATAAGGAGTCAGCAAGCCATTGAGTCGTTTCGCCAGTCTTTACGTGGGTGTGGGTATCTGGCTGATGATTGGCCGAAGTGGGTTTCCAGGCTTGTGTGTCTTGATATTTCCATACGCATATCCAGGTTTATATTCCCCAATAATCTTTCACTTACGAGATGGAGAAGGATGGGAAGCTGCCCTTTCTAGATGTAACAGTCATGGAAAGGAGCGGAGTTTTCCACACTGCGGTCTACACTAAGGAAACAAACATAGGAATGTGCCTGAATGCCAACAGTGACTGCCCAGAAAGGTACAAGAGGAGTGTTGTTAACGCTTATGTCGACTGTGCCCTCAGCCACAGCTCAGAATGGAAGCAAGTCGACGAAGAACTCTGTAGGGTAAGGCAGGTCCTAGTCAACAACGGCTTCTCCAATGGTTTCGTGGAAGAAATCATAAGAAGGAAAGTGAAACGCCATGCAATCTCTGAAGAGACAACTAACACAACACCTATACCCCCTATTAGACTATTTTACAGGAACTTCTTTTCCACAGCCCATAAAACGGAGGAAAGGGTCCTGAAAGATATTGTCAGTAGAAACGTTATCCCTACAGACAAAAATCAGAAGATACAACTGACGATTTACTATAAAACCAGAAAAACGGCCAGCCTACTCATGAGAAACTCTCCAGACACAAAGCAGAACGCTTTAAAAGAGACCAACATCGTCTATGCCTTCAAATGCCCTCTTGGGGACTGTAAGCCTCAAAAAACCCAGTATATAGGCAAGACAACAACATCTCTTTCCAGGCGTTTAACGATGCATAAGCAACAGGGCTCCATTAAGGAACATATAATCTCTTCCCACAAACAAACCATCACCAGAGAAATCTTAGCAAACAACACAGAAATCATCGAAAGATACAGCGATAGCAGGCGGCTTGACGTCTGCGAGGCACTACACATCAAGAAGTCAATACCAGCAATCAACAGCCAATTAATGCACAACTATATTCTACCCACTTCAAGACTCCGCTCCAATATAGAAGCATCAAGAAATATGGACCAATAGGCTTTCTACAATTACATCCATTCAATACTCATTGTTTCGTGTTCTGTCTTGTGTTTGAATTTAATACCCATTCAATACCCATTGTTGAAAGTTTGTTTTCACCTCATCCAAATGTAGATATAAAATCGAAGATGTGTAAGCTCTATTCAGTTTCAGTTGTGTGTTTGTAAACTAAAGTCTTTGAAAATGTAATAAGTTTTACGAAACGCGCTCAAGTGTCGTGTCAGACTAGATATAAAAATGAATTTTGGAGAATTGATCTTTGAATTACCATCAACAGTGAAAAGAAACATAAGAAAGATCGAGAAAATTCGTGTTAGAATTATTAATCTTACTTTTTCGGTCATATTTAATAATATATGTCTACAGGAAAGACTGCTACCAAAATATACTAATATATATATATATATATATATATATATATATATATATATATATATATATATATATATATATATATATATATATATATATATGTCGTACCTAGTAGCCAGAACGCACTTCTCAGCCTACTATGTAAGGCCCGATTTGCCTAATAAGCCAAGTTTTCCTGAATTAATATATTTTCTCTAATTTTTTTCTTATGAAATAATAAAGCTACCCATTTCATAATGTATGAGGTAAAAAAAAATTTATTGGAGTTATAATTAACGTAGATATATGACCGAACCTAACCAACCCTACCTAACCTAACCTAACCTATCTTTATAGGTTAGGTTAGGTTAGGTAACCGAAAAAGTTAGGTTAGGTTAGGTTAGGTAGGTTAGGTAGTCGAAAAACAATTAATTCACAAAAACTTGGCTTATTAGGCAAATCGGGCCTTGCATTGTAGGCTGAGAAGTGCGTTATGGCTACTAGGTACGACATATATATATATATATATATATATATATATATATATATATATATATATATATATATATATATATATATATATATATATATATATATATATATATATATATATATATATATATATATTAGTATATTTTGGTAGCAGTCTTTCCTGTAGACATATATTATTAAATATGACCGAAAAAGTAAGATTAATAATTCTAACACGAATTTTCTCAATCTTTCGTTCATTTCTTTTCACTGTTGGGGGTAAATGAAAAATCAATTCTCCAAAATTCATTTTTATTTCTAGTCTGACGCGACACGAGCGCGTTTCGTAAAACTTATTACATATTCAAAGACTTTAGTTTACAAATACAAACCTGAATAGAACTTACGCATCTCCGATTTTATATCTACATTTTAGTGAGGTGGATGGGGTGAGGTGGCATTAATAGGGTATTAATTTCATCAACACAAGACAGAACAAGAGGTGGTATTAATAGGGTATTAATTTCATCAACACAAGACAGAACACGAAACAATGGGTATTGAATAGAAGTGTTTGTAGAAAGCCTATTGGTCCATATTTCTTGATGCTTCTATATTGGAGCGGAGTCTTGAGGTGGGTAGAATATAGTTGTGCATTAATTGGCTGTTGATTGCTGGTGTTGACTTCTTGATGTGTAGTGCCTCGCAAACGTCAAGCCGCCTGCTATCGCTGTATCTATCGATGATTTCTGTATTGTTTACTAGGATTTCTCTGGCGATGGTTTGGTTGTGGGAAGAGATTATATGTTCCTTAATGGAGCCCTGTTGCTTATGCATCGTTAAACGCCTAGAAAGAGATGTTGTTGTCTTGCCTATATACTGGGTTTTTTGGAGCTTACAGTCCGCAAGAGGGCATTTGAAGGCATAGACGACGTTAGTCTCTTTTAAAGCGTTCTGTTTTGTGTCTGGAGAGTTTCTCATGAGTAGGCTGGCCGTTTTTCTGGTTTTATAGTAAATCGTCAGTTGTATCCTCTGATTTTTGTCTGTAGGGATAACGTTTCTATTAACAATATCTTTCAGGACCCTTTCCTCCGTTTTATGAGCTGTGGAAAAGAAGTTCCTGTAGAATAGTCTAATAGGGGGTATAGGTGTTGTGTTAGTTGTCTCTTCAGAGGTTGCATGGCGTTTCACTTTCCTTCTTATGATGACTTCGACGAAACCATTGGAGAAGCCGTTGTTGACTAGGACCTGCCTTACCCTACAGAGTTCTTCGTCGACTTGCTTCCATTCTGAGCTGTGGCTGAGAGCACGGTCGACATATGCGTTAACAACACTCCTTTTGTACCTGTCTGGGAAGTTGCTGTTGGCATTTAGGCACATTCCTATGTTCGTTTCCTTAGTGTAGACTGCAGTGTGGAAACCTCCGCTCTTTTCCATGACTGTTACATCTAGAAAGGGCAGCTTCCCATCCTTTTCCATCTCGTAAGTGAAACGCAGCATGGAACTCTGCTCAAATGCCTCCTTCAGCTCCTGCAGATGTCTGACATCAGGTACCTGTGTGAAAATGTCGTCAACATACCTGCAGTATATGGCCGGTTTCAAGTTCATGTCGACTAGGACTTTTTGCTCGACGGTACCCATGTAGAAGTTTGCAAACAGGACACCTAGGGGAAAACCCATGGCGACCCCAACTACTTGCTTATACATGTGCCCATCCGGGCTCAAGAAGGGTGCCTCTTTAGTACAAGCTTGGAGTAGTTTCCTCAGAATATTTTCTGGTATGTCAAGAGGAGTACAGGCTGGATCACGATACACTCTGTCGGCTATCATCCCGATTGTCTCGTCCACAGGTACGTTGGTAAACAGCGATTCCACGTCCAACGAGGCTCTTATCCCTGTGGCCCGTGTGCCCCGCAGTAAGTCAACAAATTCCTTTGGAGACTTCAGGCTGAAGGCGCAGGGAACATAAGGAGTCAGCAGGCCGTTGAGTCGCTTCGCCAGTCTGTACGTGGGTGTGGGTATCTGGCTAATGATTGGCCGAAGTGGGTTTCCAGGCTTGTGTGTCTTGACATTTCCATACGCATATCCAGGTTTATATTCCCCAATGATCTTTGGCAGGTGGAGTCCGGATTTCTTGGCGTTCACAGTTTCGATCAGTTTGTTGACCTTTGCTTTTAATTCGGCTGTAGTGTCCTTCGTTACCCTTTGGAACTTAGTTTGGTCAGAGAGTATGATGTTCATTTTCGCCAGATATTCGTCTTTTTTAAGAATGACATATATTGGCGACTTGTCACCTCTCCTGACAACTATCTCCTTGTTCTCACGAAGGCTTTTAGCTGCCGCTTTGAGCTCGGGGGACAGTATGGTGCTTCTGTAATTGCCTCGATTCTTTCCTCCTTCTGCAATAAGTTCTGCTTGTAAGGTATCTTTGGTAGTGACCTTCTTTTGTGTCTCGAGGTCGAATATGTCGTCCAACAGAATTTCCAACTCTACTTTCCGGGCCATCTCACTCGGTCTGGACATAACATGACAGTTTATGCCCAGATTTAGGAGAGTGACTTGGTCCTCAGTGAGGTTAATTCCTGCAAGGTTCAGGAAGCCATCTCTTGGTCGTGGAATTGCCATAGGTCCTCCATATAATGTTAGTTTCTTGATAATCCTTGTTTCAGTGCTGAGGTGATGTTGGTCTTACAAGCAGAACTTATTATTACTGTCTTGTGTTGATGAAATTAATACCCTATTAATGCCACCTCACCCCATCCACCTCACTCAAATGTAGATATAAACAAAACCGGAGATGTGTAAGTTCTATTCAGTTGTGTATTTGTAAACTAAAGTCTTTGAAAATGTAATAAGTTTTACGAAACGCGCTCGTGTCGCGTCAGACTAGAAATAAAAATGAATTTTGGAGATTTGATTTTTGATTTACCTCCAACAGTGAAAAGAAATGTACGAAAGATTGAGAAAATTCGTGTTAGAATTATTAATCTTACTTTTTCGGTCATATTTAATATATATATATATATATATATATATATATATATATATATATATATATATATATATATATATATATATATATATATATATATATATATATATATAATATATAAGGGGTACCACCTCTGGTGCAAGTGTAGGGACCCATAGCCTCGGAGAAGAAAATAAAGAGTACTCAGAGAAGACCTTGTGGATCCTCACTGAACACTGATATTTTCTTCTCCTACCACCCCTATTCTTTTGTTAAGTGTGTATATTTATCTAACTTTATTTGAAAATGTCATTACACAAAAAAAGTTACAATATTGATTACATGCAGAGTACAAGGCTGCTTGTCACAAGTTTAACAGCTCCTCCAGCTCCTCAGATGGCGGGCAGGAACCATGGATGCAGTGAGCATATATATATATATATATATATATATATATATATATATATATATATATATATATATATATATATATATATATATATATATATATACATGTCGTACCTAGTAGCCAGAACGCACTTCTCAGCCTACTATGCAAGGCCCGATTTGCCTAATACGCCAAGTTTTCATGAATTAATGATTTTTCGACTACCTAACCTACCTAACCTAACCTAACCTAACCTAACATTTCCTGCTACCTAACCTAACCTGTAAAGTTAGGTTAGGTTAGGTTAGGTAGGGTTGGTTAGGTTCGGTCATATATCTACGTTAATTTTAATTCCAATAAAACAAAATTGACCTCATACATAATGAAATGGGTAGCTTTATCATTTGATAAGAAAAAAATTAGAGAAAGTATAATAATTCAGGAAAACTTGGCTTATTAGGCAAATCGGGCCTTGCATAGTAGGCTGAGAAGTGCGTTCTGGCTACTAGGTACGACATATATATATATATATATATATATATATATATATATATATATATATATATATATATATATATATATATATATATATATATATATACATATATATATATATATATGTATATATATATATATATATATCACTCACACACACACACATACTTGTGTATGATTTGTTTATGTAACTATTCCAGTTGGCGTCGCTTGGTCGATATCACCATATAAGGAAATGCGTCAGCTTCAGGAGTACGGGCATTGTTGCCAGTGTAGCGTTCTCTTGTACCTGGTATAAAGTTATGTTTATTGATAATTCTTTTTCTTGTATAACGTACATTAGTACATCTTGAGACTCAGATTTGTTTAGGAGTGATTAGATCAGTATGTACTAGTGTCAGAGAGAAGTTTTCTCTGTCATGTTTTGGTTACTGCGTGTAAGCGTGGGAAAGTGTTAGTGGCTGTGGAATATGGGAGTTGGTCTGACGTGTGTTCCCAGGTTTAGAGATAATAGACAATCTTTGTCTATTTATACTTTAATAACTGCTTAATTGATCTAGCGAGATAATTATCCAAGTGATACCATTTATCTAAAAGTGTTGCATTAGAGATATTGTGCTTATTAAAAGATTTTTGGATCCATCCTTGATTGATTTTAATATCATGTGTAGTGTTTTTGTTTCCTTCCCTCCCCCTCCCCATAAAGACATTGATGGTATATATAAGGCAGTGACGATTCTTATCCCTAGAATATTTTGAGTGATGTGAGGCCAATCATTTTACTGATTTACCACCGTACAATAACATGAACAGTTCTGAGACTGGCTGGACTTATAACACACAGGAATAAAGGAAACTGCAGTAGACTTATTGGCCCATATGAGACTACTTATACTCATCGAAACTCATTTACATATATATATCTAATCTACGCTTGAAACAATCCATCGATCTCCTAAATGTCTAATATGTTACCGATAAATTGTTCTATAAGTCAACACTCCTTCAACTCACCCGAGTGCGGAGGAGGACCGTGAGGCCGAGGTTGGTGAGGGTGAAGGTGTGGTTGACCGTCGAACTCAGCTCCGTCGGACCCAGATCTTCGTGGTTGCTGAGGATGGACACCAGAAAAACACCGTTATATTAGACCTTTAGAGGATCATGCAGGTGAGAAGTGTGGGTTGCGAGGGGGCGTAATAAGGAAGGCCACATAGCAATGTAAAGGAGAAAGTGTTAAAGAGTTTATCTAGTATGACTGTGTAGCACCACTTGCAATGGGTGTGAGGACGTAATGGTGGACAATCGGGAATCGAGCGCCAACCCTGCAAGAAATATCGAGATCACTCTACTCTCAAGTACAAGTTGGTGGGCCGGCTGATCGGTCATGATATGTTGCAACAGGGGAGCGTGTATGTTAAGGGGAGGTGACCGTTGTAAAGAATGAGTACTAACAAGAATTCGTCTTGGATTCAAATATCCATGGAGATTCAGGATGGAAACAACAGCTGAGGCTGTTTTCTTTCGGGAGCTGACGCCAGTAATCAACATCCATATGAATTTAACTTCGAGCATACAGCTGTTCGATGGTACTCCATTGATCTAGAGGAAAGATGGAAGACCTGGCAGACAGCTAGAAGCCGGAGTCAGGCAACAATCACTTTACCCTGTCTTTCAGCGCTCTTTACGATTAAGGAGGTCAGATGAATCGTAGTGTGAGGTGTACTTACACTTATAAATGTCTAGATTTGTCCTTGTAAGTTTTAGGATATATAACACTACTAATTATGAGATACAAAACCAGCCCCACAGAGCAAGGAGGAAGTCACTACAACAAAAAGTCGGGCGGTACATCCACAACAGGAATTACCCACGGCCCAGGATACTTAGTAACCTTCCACGTGATGATGAATGGGATCCTCCTGATCCATTATACACTTGGCATGCATGAACTATGAACTAACAAGTTAACATCTGACACCAACACCTCTACCAACCAGGACAAAATCATTGTGAACATCAACTACAAGCTCCTCTACCAGCCACACATATGCAAGTCACCACAACACTGCTCTCCCGGTGCGGCACCACGACTAGTACGCTGTCCTTGCATGGCAACTTCTCTCCTCCTGTTGTGCGGCAGCTACAGCTTGCTGCTACTGGCAGCCAGCAATCATTCATAAAAAAAAATCACCCTCATCTATGAATGCAGTCTTGCCTCGGCCATCAATTCATATATCAACTCATATCACTCCATAAACACCCACAAAGCCAAAATGGTTGGTCAATGCGCCCTCCCCATTCTCCACCCAACCTCCCAATCCTCCTTCATGTTTTCCTAAATCCTTCCCTTGCCTCTTCCATACCCTGCTTGCCAGCTCTTTGGACATTTTCAAGTTCAAGTTTAGGGCTCACTATAGCCCGTACTAAATGGACTTTTCATTCTGAGAAGCTAAATCTAAAAGAGCAACAACAACCTCGTAAGCTCATTACACCTGTGTCAAATAAACATTGTATTTCTGAAGATGTCCCATTGTTCACGGAACGTCAAACAATAAAATGAACAGATTAAGTGAGCTAGTGTTTCTTCGCCCTCCAGATGGTAGAAGGAACGTAGAATGGGAAATATCCAAATATTATATATATATATATATATATATATATATATATATATATATATATATATATATATATATATATATATATATATATATGTCGTACCTAGTAGCCAGAACGCACTTCTCAGCCTACTATGCAAGGCCCGATTTGCCTAATAAGCCAAGTTTTCCTGAATTAATATATTTTCTCTAATTTTTTTCTTATCAAATGATAAAGCTACCCATTTCATTATGTATGAGGTCAATTTTTTTTTTATTGGAGTTAAAATTAACGTAGATATATGACCGAACCTAACCAACCCTACCTAACCTAACCTAACCTATCTTTATAGGTTAGGTTAGGTTAGGTAGCCGAAAAAGTTAGGTTAGGTTAGGTTAGGTAGGTTAGGTAGTCGAAAAACAATTAATTCATGAAAACTTGGCTTATTAGGCAAATCGGGCCTTGCATAGTAGGCTGAGAAGTGTGTTCTGGCTACTAGGTACGACATATATATATATATATATATATATATATATATATATATATATATATATATATATATATGCGAACAAGTCTGAACGGACTTCTCCCGGAGAACTTGGGAGTTTTCAGTTATATATATATATTCCATTCTACGCAAATATCTTCTACCATCTGGAGAGCGAAGAAACACTAGATCACCTAAATCTTTCCATTTTTAGTGTTCGACGCGTCACTACCGTCAGCAAAAGAATAATACCGCACCTTAACTGGTGGGGGAGCCCCTGGTTCCCCGGCAGCGCCTCTTCAGGTATGCCAGTGGTGTTGTAGCTCAGGGTCTCCGGCTCGCTCCTCCTGCACCACACCCAGTGAGAGATACACAGTCACCATACGTTAACTAGATTTATAAGGGAGATTCATCATTTGTTAATAGAAATTTGTTAAGTAATGTCTCAGTTTATGCGTAGTTATATAAGTGACTTAACTAAATGTGTTTGTATAAACTCGACTATAAGTGCTTGCAGAGTAAGCCTCAGGTCCTCAACCCCATCCTCTCGGTCACTGGCCGCTTATTATAAGAGCTCATGATCTGCTCGCATCTGAAAACTAATATTGAAACTGTATTCAATGCTTGAACAGTCTTCCATTTTCTCTCTTCCTCTCTCCCTCTCTCCCCCTCTCTCCCTCTCCCCCTCTCCCCCTCTCCCCCTCTCCCCCCCTCTCTCTCTCTCTCTCTCTCTCTCCTTATTACAATAAAGTCGTACTCGCTTATATACCTATGGTTGATCTGAGTCTCTATAGTTTGCCCTCATGCGTTCTTGTCTTATCCCTGCTTATCTTATAAGCTTTTCGTAATAATAAAGAGTGTCTTACGTCAAAGTATTTTACATGTCGTGATCATGTTGCCTCTTGCTCCTCTGGTCCTCTCCACAGGAGAGCAATGTCCATTCCTCTCAGCTTTTCCTCGTAGCTCAGTTGTTCTCTAAGTTCAGTGACAAGTCTTGTGGTCAACCTCAGATCTTTTTCAGGACTTTTTTGTTTTCAGCCTATGTAGGTTACAAGGCCTCACTGCGGCTTCATATTCTATTTATGGAGAAGTGTACATCGGTGGAAAAGCTTCCTTATTTAGGTTCCTTAAAGGACGCCAAGAATGTTTATCAACTTTATATTCGCTACGGATGCTGTTCTGTTTATCTGTGCCTTGAGTAATAGACTTGGGGTCGAGGCTCGACTTCGTTGGCTCTAATGCCTTCCGTGCTCGGTAGATGGCACTGAGGCCCAAGACACGGTGTGATGCCTGGCCCAAGACACCGTGTTATGCCTGGCCCAAGACACCGTGTGGTGCCTGGCCCAAGACACCGTGTGGTGCCCGGCCCAAGACACCGTGTGGTGCCTGGCCCAAGACACCGTGTGATGCCTGGCCCAAGACACGGTGTGGTGCCCGGCCCAAGACACCGTGTGGTGCCTGGCCCAAGACACCGTGTGATGCCCGGCCCAAGACACGGTGTGGTGCCCGGCCCAAGACACCGTGTGGTGCCTGGCCCAAGACACCGTGTGGTGCCTGGCCCAAGACACCGTGTGGTGCCTGGCCCAAGACACCGTGTGGTGCCCGGCCCAAGACACCGTGTGGTGCCTGGCCCAAGACACCGTGTGGTGCCCGGCCCAAGACACCGTGTGGTGCCTGGCCCAAGACACCGTGTGATGCCCGGCCCAAGACACGGTGTGGTGCCCGGCCCAAGACACCGTGTGGTGCCTGGCCCAAGACACCGTGTGGTGCCTGGCCCAAGACACCGTGTTATGCCTGGCCCAAGACACCGTGTGGTGCCTGGCCCAAGACACCGTGTGGTGCCCGGCCCCAGACACCGTGTGGTGCCTGGCCCAAGACACCGTGTGATGCCCGGCCCAAGACACGGTGTGATGCCCGGCCCAAGACACCGTGTGATGCCCGGCCCAAGACACCGTGTGGTGCCTGGCCCAAGACACCGTGTGATGCCTGGCCCAAGACACCGTGTGATGCCTGGCCCAACACACCGTGTGATGCCCGGCCCAAGACACCGTGTGATGCCCGGCCCAAGACACGGTGTGATGCCTGGCCCAAGACACCGTGTGATGCCTGGCCCAAGACAACGTGTGATGCCTGGCCCAAGACACCGTGTGATGCCTGGCCCAAGACACCGTGTGATGCCTGGCCCAAGACACCGTGTGATGCCTGGCCCAAGACACCGTGTGGTGACCGGCCCAAGACACCGTGTGGTGCCTGGCCCAAGACACCGTGTGGTGCCTGGCCCAAGACACCGTGTGATGCCCGGCCCAAGACACGGTGTGATGCCCGGCCCAAGACACCGTGTGATGCCTGGCCCAAGACACCGTGTGATGCCTGGCCCAAGACACCGTGTGGTGCCTGGCCCAAGACACCGTGTGGTGCCTGGCCCAAGACACCGTGTGATGCCTGGCCCAAGACACCGTGTGGTGCCTGGCCCAAGACACCGTGTGATGCCTGGCCCAAGACACCGTGTGGTGCCTGGCCCAAGACACCGTGTGATGCCTGGCCCAAGACACCGTGTGATGCCTGGCCCAAGACACCGTGTGGTGCCTGGCCCAAGACACCGTGTGGTGCCTGGCCCAAGACACCGTGTGGTGCCTGGCCCAAGACACCGTGTTGTGCCTGGCCCAAGACACCGTGTTGTGCCTGGCCCAAGACACCGTGTGGTGCCTGGCCCAAGACACCGTGTGGTGCCTGGCCCAAGACACCGTGTGATGCCCGGCCCAAGACACCGTGTGGTGCCTGGCCCAAGACACCGTGTGGTGCCTGGCCCAAGACACCGTGTGATGCCCGGCCCAAGACACCGTGTGGTGCCTGGCCCAAGACACCGTGTGGTGCCTGGCCCAAGACACCGTGTGGTGCCTGGCCCAAGACACCGTGTTGTGCCTGGCCCAAGACACCGTGTGGTGCCTGGCCCAAGACACCGTGTGGGGCCTGGCCCAAGACAAATAAGTTTAGAGATGCAAGACAGGATTGAGATCTGAGGGGATTGGAACATAAGAAAATGCTGAAGAGACTGATCGTATTACATCGGCTCAGCTTTAACTAATACCTATACAGAGCAAAGATGGGTTTCTTCATTACCCCTTATGTGAAGAAAGCAAACAATAACTTCCCTCTTACCCATTTAGAGTGGGAATGTAAGCACCTTTCCCTCCTCCCCTTACCCATAGAGAGTGAAGGCAGGGGCCACCTGCGGCAGGAGGGTGAAGACGGCATGGTTGTTGCTGGGGTCACTCTCCTGGTTGAACACCCACACTGACAGCCTGCTCCTGATCCCGGGGTCCTCATGCGTCTGGGTGCTGTTGAGCAGCTCAGCCACCTCCTGCTTCCACACCACCACGATGTCGAACTGAAACCAATGTGTATCTTAGGCCTGGAGTAAGATATCCGACGGCTAGAAAGGCAGAGTCCAAGAGCTAATAGCTCCTTCCTGCAGGTACAAATAGTAAATACAAATGGCAAAATACACACACACACACACACACACACACACACACACACACACACACACACACACACACACACACACACACACACACACACACACACACACACACACGTACTCCAGTGGATAAGGGAGTACCTAAGCAATAGGAAGCAGAGAGTTATAGTGAGGGGTGAGAGCTCAGAATGGCGTGAAGTCACCAGTGGAGTCCCACAGGGCTCTGTGCTTGGACCTATCCTGTTTCTGATATACGTAAATGATCTCCCAGAGGGTGACTCATTCCTCTCAATGTTTGCTGACGACGCCAAAATTATGAGAAGGATTAAGACAGAGGAGGACAGCTTGAGGCTTCAAGAAGACCTGGACAAGCTGCAGGAATGGTCGAACAAATGGATGTTAGAGTTTAACCCAAGCAAATGTAATGTAATGAAGATAGGGGTAGGAAGCAGGAGACCAGATACAAGGTATCACTTGGGAGATGAAATACTTCAAGAGTCAGAGAGAGAGAAAGACCTGGGGGTTGATATCACGTCAGACCTGTCCCCTGAACCTCATATCAAGAGGATAACATCAGCAGCATATGCCAAGTTGGCTAACATAAGAACGGCCTTTAGAAACTTGTGTAAGGAATCTTTCAGAACATTATATACCACATATGTCAGACCAATCCTGGAGTATGCGGCTCCAGCATGGAGTCCATATCTAGTCAAGCATAAGACTAAACTGGAAAAGGTTCAAAGGTTTGCCACCAGATTAGTACCCGAGCTGAGAGGTATGAGCTACGAGGAGAGACTACGGGAATTGAACCTCACTTCGTTGGAAGACAGAAGAGTTAGGGAGGACATGATCACCACATTCAAGATTCTCAAGGGAATCGACAGGGTTGATAAAGACAGGCTATTTAACACAAGGGGCACACGCACTAGGGGACACAGGTGGAAACTGAGTGCCCAAATGAGCCACAGAGATATTAGAAAGAACTTTTTTTAGTGTCAGATCGGTTGACAAATGGAATGCATTAGGAAGCAATGTGGTGGAGGCTGACTCCATACACAGTTTCAAGAGTAGATATGATAGAGCCCAATAGGCTCAGGAACCTGTTCACCTGTTGATTGACGGTTGAGAGGAGGGACCAAAGAGCCAGAGCTCAACCCCCGCAAGCACAACTAGGTGAGTACAACTAGGTGAGTACACACACACACACACGCACACACACACACACACCTAAGTACTCCTAAGGAGAAGTACCTAAGCAACAGGAGACAACGAGTCAGTGTGAGGGGTGAGGTCTCAGATTGGCGCGACGTTACGAGTGGAGTTCCGCAGGGGTCAGTCCTTGGACCTATACTGTTTCTGGTATATGTAAATGATCTCCCAGAGGGTATAGACTCGTTTCTCTCAATGTTTGCCGATGATGCAAAAATTATGAGGAGGATTGAAACTGAAGACGATAGTAGGAGGCTACAAGATGGCCTAGACAGACTGAGTGAATGGTCCAACAAATGGCTGTTGAAGTTCAACCCAAGTAAATGCAAAGTAATGAAACTAGGCAGTGGAAACAGGAGGCCAGACACAGGATACAGAATAGGAGATGAAGTACTTAATGAAACGGACAGAGAGAAAGATCTAGGAGTTGATATCACACCAAACTTGTCTCCTGAAGCCCACATAAAAAGAATAACGTCTGCGGCATATGCGAGGCTGGCTAACATCAGAACAGCGTTCAGGAACCTGTGTAAGGAATCATTCAGAATCTTCTACACCACATATGTAAGACCAATCCTGGAGTATGCGACCCCTGCATGGAACCCGTACCTTGTCAAGCACAAGACGAAGCTGGAAAAAGTCCAAAGGTATGCTACTAGACTAGTCCCAGAACTAAGAGGCATGAGTTACGAGGAAAGGCTGTGGGAAATGCACCTTACGACACTGGAAGACAAAAGAGTAAGGGGAGACATGATCACAACCAACAAAATCCTCAGAGGAATCGACCGGGTAAACAAGGATAAACTATTCAACACTGGTGGGACGCGAACAAGGGGACACACGTGGAAACTGAGTACCCACATGAGCCACAGAGACGTTAGAAGGAACTTTTTCAGTGTCAGAGTAGTTAACGGATGGAATGCATTAGGCAGTGATGTGGTGGAGGCTGACCTCATACAGTTTCAAATGTAGATATAATAGAGCCCAGTAGGCTCAGGAATCTGTACACCAGTTGAGAGGCGGGACCAAAGAGCCAAAGCTCAACCCCCGCAAGCACAAATAGGCGAGTACAAATAGGTGAGGTACACACACACACACACACACACAACGAGAAACGATGGGCAGAGTTTCTTTCACCCTATGCCCCTGTTACCTAGTAGAAAAATAGGTACCTGGAAGTTAGTCAGCTGTCACGGGCTACTTCCTGGTGTGAGTGTGTGTGTACTCACCTAGTTGTACTCACCTAGTTGTGTCTGCAGGATCGAGCATTGACTCTTGGATACCGCCTTTCGAGCATTGGTTGTTTACAACAATGACTCCTGTCCCATTTCCCTATCATACCTGGTTTTAAAATTATGAATAGTATTTGCTTCCACAACCTGTTCCTGAAGTGCATTCCATTTTCCCACTACTCTCACGCTAAAAGAAAACTTCCTAACATCTCTGTGACTCATGCTGTGTGTGTGTGTGTGTGTGTGTGTGTGTGTGTGTGTGTGTGTGTGTGTGTGTGTGTGTGTGTGTACTCACCTATACTCACCTATATGTGCTTGCAGGATCGAGCATTGACTCTTGGATCCCGCCTTTCTAGCTATCGGTTGTTTACAGCAATGACTCCTGTCCCATTTCCCTATCATACCTAGTTTTAAAAGTATGAATAGTATTTGCTTCCACAACCTGTTCCCCAAGTGCATTCCATTTTTCTACTACTCTCACGCTAAAAGAAAACTTCCTAACATCTCTGTGACTCATCTGAGTTTCCAGTTTCCACCCATGTCCCCTCGTTCTGTTATTATTACGTGTGAACATTTCATCTATTTCCACTTTGTCAATTCCCCTGAGTATTTTATATGTCCCTATCATATCTCCTCTCTCCCTTCTTTTCTCTAGTGTCGTAAGGTTCAGTTCCTTCAGCCGCTCTTCATATCCCATCCCTCGTAGCTCTGGGACAAGCCTCGTCGCAAACCTCTGAACCTTCTCCAGTTTCTTTATGTGTTTCTTCAGGTGGGGGCTCCATGATGGCGCGGCATACTCTAAGACGGGTCTCACGTAGGCAGTGTAAAGCGCCCTAAAAGCTTCCTCATTTAGGTTTCTGAATGAAGTTCTAATTTTCGCCAGTGTAGAGTACGCTGCTGTCGTTATCCTATTTATATGTGCCTCAGGAGTTAGATTAGGTGTCACATCCACTCCCAGGTCTCTTTCTCGAAACGTTACAGGTAGGCTGTTCCCCTTCATTGTGTACTGTCCCTTTGGTCTCCTGTCACCTGATCCCATTTCCATAACTTTACATTTACTGGTGTTAAACTCCAGTAGCCATTTCCCTGACCATCTCTGCAGCCTGTTTAAGTCCTCTTGGAGGATCCTACAATCCTCGTCTGTCACAACTCTTCTCATTAATTTTGCGTCATCTGCAAACATTGACATGTATGATTCCACTCCTGTAAACATATCATTTACGTAAATTAGAAAGAGGATTGGTCCCAGCACCGATCCTTGAGGTACTCCACTTGTTACTGTTCGCCAGTCCGACTTTTCGCCCCTTACCATTACCCTCTGGCTCCTTCCTGTTAGGTAGTTCTTCACCCATACTAGGGCCTTTCCGCTTACTCCTGCCTGCCTCTCAAGTTTGTATAGCAGTCTCATGTGCGGTACCGTATCAAAGGCCTTTTGGCAGTCAAGAAATATGCAGTCTGCCCAGCCTTCTCTGTCCTGCCTTATCCTTGTTACTTTATCATAGAATTCTAAAAGGTTTGTTAGGCATGATTTCCCTGTCCAGAACCCATGTTGGTGCTTGTTTACAAACCCAATGCTCTCCAGGTGCTCAACAAGTCTTAGCCTAATTATTCTTTCAAGAATTTTGCAGGGGATGCTTGTCAGTGATACGGGTCTGTAGTTAAGTGCCTCCTCCCTATCACCCTTTTTGAAAATCGGTACGACATTTGCCTCCTTCCAGCAACTGGGCAATTCTCCCGACATAAGTGACTCATTAAAGATCATTGCCAGAGGCACGCTGAGAGCCTGCGCTGCCTCTTTGAGTATCCACGGTGATACTTTGTCTGGTCCAACAGCTTTATTTGCATCCAGTGTTGTCAACTGTTTCATTACATCCTCTGCTGTCACCTCTATATCCGATAGTCTTTCATCTTGGGTAATCTCTTCTAACAATGGGAGCTGCTCAGGCTCGGTTGTGAACACTCCATGGAATTTTGCATTCAGTACCTCGCAGATTTCCTTGTCGCTTTCTGTATATGCCCCTTCTGTTTTCCTCAGTCTTGTCACTTGGTCATTTACCGACATCTTCCTTCTTATATGGCTATGTAGTAATTTTGGTTGCTTTTTCGCTTTGACTGCAATATCGTTCTCATAATTCCTTTCCGACACTCGTCTTATGTTAATGTAATCATTCCTAGCTCTGTTACATCTAATCCTGTTGTCCTCTGTCCTTTGTCTTCTGTACTTCCTCCACTCCCTCCTGCTTCTCACCTTTGCTTCCTGACACTGTCTATTAAACCATGGGTTATTATATTCCCTCCTGCTTTTTTCCTTTATTGTTGGAATAAATCTATCTTCAGCCTCCTTGCATTTCAATATGACTTGGTTCATCATACCTTGCACTGTTTTTCCTCTAAGTTCTTCCTCCCACTGCACTTCTCCCAGGTAGTCCCTTATCCTTCTGTAGTCCCCTTTTCTGTAATCAAGTCTCCTTTCCCGGACCTCTTGTCCTTTGGTCACAATTTTAAGCTCCATCATGTAGTCAAAGACTAGGACACAATGGTCACTAGCTCCTAGTGGTATTTCATGTTCCAACTGCTCGATGTCTTCTACATTCTGAGTGATAATGAGATCTAATAGGCTGGGCGTATCCCCTCCTCTTTCCCTAGTATCTTCTTTCACATGCTGTGTTAGGAAATTCCTGTCAATAACGTCTACCAGCTTCGCTCCCCAGGTCTCCTCCCCGCCATGGGGATTCCTCGTTTCCCAATTTATCTCTCCGTGATTTAGGTCCCCCATGACCAGCAGCTTCGCTCTCATTCTATGCGCTAAAGTTGCTGCCCTCTGCAGTTCATCCATACATGTCTTGTTGCTGTCCTCGTACTCCTGCCTGGGCCTTCTACTGTTTGGTGGGGGATTGTAGAGTATCAAGATTACAATCTTCTTCCCATCCACTGTCAGAGTTCCATGTATGAAGCTTGTGCTTTCATTGGTACCCGGATTTTCCAGCTCATCAAACTTCCATTTCCGCTTTATTAGTAGTGCCACTCCTCCTCCCTGTCTCTGTGTCCTTTCTTTTCTTATCACCTGGTACCCCTCTGGAAAGATTGCATCCGAGATCATGCCATTTATTTTAGTTTCCACTATTGCCACTATGTCTGGGTCTGCCTCACTAACTCTTTCTTTTATCTCTTCTGCTTTATTGGCTACCCCATCAGCATTGGTGTACCAAACCTTGAGACTCTTCTTGGAAACTCGGGTGTCAGAGTTCCCCCTTTCACCAGGGGTCTGGGGGGAACTGTGGGGTGTCTGGGGGGCAAGTGGGGGCTGTGGGGGTGAGTGGGGGGGTGCTAGGGGGGTGCCTGGGAGTGCCTGGTAGGCGAATGGGGTCTGGGCATCTAGGGGGGTAGGAAGGGCATAATGGGTCTGAAAGTTAGGGGTCTGAATAGCATAGGGGGGTTGGGAAATAGAGTGAGACTGAGAGTCAGATAGAGGTTGAGAGGTTGGGGGGAAGAGGGATACAGAGGGCGGAGAGCTGAGATGAGAATGGAGCATGGGTGCTGGGAGTGGAAGAGAGGGTATATTAGTTAGGGGGGAATCGGGGGTAGGTGGGGGTTTTGGGGTAGAAGAGGGGAAGAGGGAGATGGGGGAAGGTGTTAGGGGGTCACAAGGTGAGGGGGTTAAATGTGGGCTGGA
Source organism: Procambarus clarkii (assembly GCF_040958095.1). Classification (NCBI taxonomy): domain Eukaryota; kingdom Metazoa; phylum Arthropoda; class Malacostraca; order Decapoda; family Cambaridae; genus Procambarus; species Procambarus clarkii. The sequence continues at coordinate 13,660,467 of NC_091229.1, forward strand.
GGTGCATAGGAGGGGTGAGGGTTGGGTGGGGTTTGGGGGTGAGTGGAAGAGGGGTGCAGTGGAAGCTGGGATGGAGTAGATGGAATTGAAGTCAATGGGGTAGAAGGGGCAGGGGAGTGGGAAGGGGTATTTGGGGAGGGGGGATGGGAAGGTGGGTTTGGGGAGGGCATGGCTTGACCCACTGGGGTCGCTGACAAGTGTGATGTAGCAGGGGCAAGGGAATCGTTGTGGAGGTGCAAATGTGGAAGGGACAGGGGGGTTGTGGGAGGCTGAGGCAGGGGGGATGTATAGGAGGGCTGAGTTGGGGAGGATGCGACCTGGGAGGTGACCTGGGAGGTGCCCTGGGAGGTGACCTGGGATGTGACCTGGGAGGTGAGACTATTTCGGTGTCGTTTTTGCCATCTATTTTTGTGGGCTGTTTGCTCATCTTTCGTCATAAACCTCTCTATAAACACATTGTAATGGGTTTCACTTCCTCTGAGTAAATGCTTGCTCCTCATTATGTACTCCACTGCCTTCTCATTGGAGAATTGCACCAGAACAGGTCTATTCTTGGTACAATTGTAAGGTCCAACCCGTCGATTGATATCCACCTCGCGTTCTGCCATCTCTGCTCCAATACACCTCAATATCTCGTGCAATTCGTATTTTTCTGTTTCTATTCTCTCTTGTCTTGTTGGTGCCCTAGATTCGAATAATCCGTGTATTATAATAGACCGTCTCCTCAGTAATTCATTGTCATGCTGGTAGCCTGTCCCCTGGGGATTCCCCATCCCAACCGCAGTCACTAACCCATCCCCCATTACTCCTCTATCCTTAGCCATGCTGCTAATCCTTCCTAATTCGTTTGTGATACGAGCACATTCCCTCTCCCAGTCCTCTCTTCCCTTCCTAATCTCTTCCTGAACATAGAGCATAAATTCTTGTTTCTGCCTCTCTACCGCATCCTGTATTTGCTGAAATACCTCACTTTTAATCCCCTGGATTAGATCCTCCAACCAATCACTCCTTCTCTCTACAAATTTCCCTATTAATTTGTCTATAAATCTGTCCTCCTCCTCATCCCTGCTGGTGATTGACCTTGAACCCCTTCTAGTCATTGCAGTAACAATCCAGCCAAAAAGGCGCTCCTCAATACCTTGCACAATCTGCCAACACAATAGGTGAGTGAATCTCCAATCGTCGTCCCACGTGGTGATAGAAGGGTTGCTGCGAGGTGAGGTCACGCGGTCAGAGGTCGGTGATGTCTGCTGCTTCCACACTGCACAGTATTTTCTCACTATTTTGTGTGTGTGTGTGTGTGTGTGTGTGTGTGTGTGTGTGTGTGTGTGTGTGTGTGTGTGTGTGTGTACTCACCTAGTTGTACTCACCTAGTTGTGTCTGCAGGATCGAGCATTGACTCTTGGATCCCGCCTTTCGAGCATCGGTTGTTTACAGCAATGACTCCTGTCCCATTTCCCTATCATACCTGGTTTTAAAATTATGAATAGTATTTGCTTCCACAACCTGTTCCTGAAGTGCATTCCATTTCCCCACTACTCTCACGCTAAAAGAAAACTTCCTAACATCTCTGTGACTCATCTGAGTTTCAAGCTTCCATCCATGTCCTCTCGTTCTGTTACTATTCCGTGTGAACATTTCGTCTATGACCACTCTGTCAATTCCTCTGAGTATCTTATACGTTCCTATCATGTCCCCCTCTCCCTTCTTCTTTCTAGTGTCGTAAGGCACAGTTCCCTCAGGCGCTCTTCATACCCCATCCCTCGTAGCTCTGGGACGAGTCTCGTTGCAAACCTCTGAACCTTTTCCAGTTTCATTATATGCTTCTTCAGATGGGGACTCCATGATGAGGCGGCATACTCTAAGACTGGCCTTACGTAGGCAGTGTAAAGCGCCCTAAATGCCTCCTTACTTAGATTTCTGAATGATGTTCTAACTTTTGCAAGTGTAGAGTACGCTGCTGTCGTTATCCTATTAATATGTGCCTCAGGAGATAGATTAGGTGTTACGTCCACCCCCAGGTCTCTTTCACGCGTCGTTACAGGTAGGCTGTTCCCCTTCATTGTGTACTGTCCCTTTGGTCTCCTATCTCCTAGTCCCATTTCCATAACTTTACATTTGCTCGTGTTGAATTCTAGTAGCCATTTCTCTGACCATCTCTGCAATCTGTTTAGGTCCTCTTGGAGGATCCTGCAATCCTCATCTGTCACAACTCTTCTCATCAACTTTGCATCATCCGCAAACATCGACATGTAGGACTCTACGCCTGTAAACATGTCGTTAACATATACAAGAAATAGAATTGGTCCCAGCACCGATCCTTGTGGTACTCCACTTGTTACTGTTCGCCAGTCCGACTTCTCGCCCCTTACCGTAACTCTTTGGCTCCTTCCTGTTAGGTAGTTCCTTATCCATTCTAGGACCTTTCCCCCCACCCCCGCCTGCCTCTCGAGCTTGAACAGCAGTCTCATGTGCGGTACTGTATCAAAGGCTTTTTGGCAGTCCAGAAATATGCAGTCTGCCCAACCATCTCTGTCCTGTCTTATCCTCGTTATTTTATCATAGAATTCCAGAAGGTTTGTTAGGCACGATTTCCCTGTCCAGAACCCATGTTGATGTTTGTTCACAAACCTAATGTTCTCCAGGTGTGCAACCAGTCGTAGCCTAATTATTCTTTCCAGTATTTTACAGGGGATGCTTGTCAGTGATACAGGTCTGTAGTTAAGTGCCTCCTCCCTATATCCTTTCTTGAAGATCGGCACGACATTTGCCTTCTTCCAGCAACTGGGCAATTCTCCTGACATAAGTGACTCATTAAAGATCATTGCCAGAGGCACGCTGAGGGCCTGTGCTGCTTCTTTTAGTATCCACGGTGATACTTTGTCTGGTCCAACTGCTTTAGTTGCATCTAGAGTTGTCAACTGTTTCATTACCTCCTCTGCTGTCACCTCTATATCTGATAGTCTTTCATCTAGGGTAACCCCTTCCAACAATGGGAGCTGCTCAGGCTCGGTAGTGAACACTCCATGGAAACTGGCATTCAGTGCCTCGCAGATTTCCTTGTCACTTTCAGTATATGCCCCCTCTGTCTTCCTTAGTCTTGTCACTTGGTCGTTCACCGACATTTTTTCTTCTTATATGACTGTGTAGTAACTTAGGTTGTTTTTTCGCTTTGATTGCAATATCGTTCTCATAGTCCCTTTCCGATGTTCGTCTTATGTTAATGTAATCGTTCCTAGCTCTGTTGTATCTGCTTCTGTTGTCCTCTGTTCTTTGTCTTCTGTACTTCCTCCACTCCCGCCTGCTGGCCATTTTTGCTTCCTGACACTGTCTATTAAACCATGGGTTATTATATTCCTTCTTATTTTTTCCCTTTACCGTTGGTATAAATCTCTCTTCGGCCTCCTGGCATTTCTGTATGACTAGGTCCATCATATCTTGGACTGTTTTTCCTCTAATTTCTTCCTCCCACTGCACTTCACCCAGATAGTCCCTTATCCTCATATAGTCCCCTTTCCTGTAGTCAGCTCTCCTTTCCCAGATCTCTTGTCCCATGGTCATAAGTTTGAATTCCATCATGTAGTCAAAGACTAGGACACAATGGTCACTGGCCCCTAGAGGTATTTCATGCTCTAAATTCTCGATATCTTCTACGTTCTGGGTGAAAATCAGGTCTAATAGGCTCGGTGCATCTCCTCCTCTTTCCCTTGTGTCTTCCTTCACATGTTGTGTCAGGAAATTCCTGTCTATAACATCTACTAATTTTGCTCCCCACGTTTCGTCCCCTCCATGGGGATTCCTTGATTCCCAATTTATCTCTCCATGATTTAGGTCCCCCATGATCAGCAGCTTCGCTCTCATTCTGTGGGCTAGTGTTGCTGCCTTCTGCAGTTCATCTATACATGCCTTGTTGTTGTCATCATGTTGTTGTTGTGTACTCACCTAATTGTACTCACCTAATTGTGCTTGCGGGGGTTGAGCTCTGGCTCTTTGGTCCCGCCTCTCAACCGTCAATCAACTGGTGTACAGATTCCTGAGCCTACTGGGCTCTATCATATCTACATTTGAAACTGTGTATGGAGTCAGCCTCCACCACATCACTTCCTAATGCATTCCATTTACTAACTACTCTGACACTGAAAAAGTTCTTTCTAACGTCTCTGTGGCTCATTTGGGTACTCAGCTTCCACCTGTGTCCCCTTGTTCGCGTCCCACCAGTGTTGAATAGTTCATCCTTGTTTACCCGGTCGATTCCCCTGAGGATTTTGTAGGTTGTGATCATGTCCCCCCTTACTCTTCTGTCTTCTTCTGTGTGTGTGTGTGTGTGTGTGTGTGTGTGTGTGTGTGTGTGTGTGTGTGTGTGTGTGTGCGTGCAAGTGTGTGTGTGTGTGTGTGTGTGTGTGTGTGTGTGTGTGTGTGCGCGTGCAAGTGTGTGTGCGTGCAAGTGTGTGTGTGTATATGTGTATTCACCTAGTTGTATTCACCTAGTTGTGCTTGCGGGGGTTGAGCTCTGCTCTTCGGGTGGCCTCTCAACTGTTAATCAATCAACTGTTACTAACTACTTTTTTCACACACACACACACACACACACACACACACACACACACACACACACACACACACACACACACACACACACACACACACACACACACACAATGATAGTAGGAGGCTACAAGATGACCTAGATAGACTGAGTGAATGGTCCAACAAATGGCTGTTGAAGTTCAACCCGAGTAAATGCAAAGTAATGAAACTAGGCAGTGGAAACAGGAGGCCAGACACAGGATACAGAATAGGAGATGAAGTACTTAATGAAACAGACAGAGAGAAAGATCTAGGAGTTGATATCACACCAAACCTGTCTCCTGAAGCCCACATAAAGAGAATAACGTCTGCGGCATATGCGAGGCTGGCTAACATCAGAACGGCGTTCATGACCCTGTGTAAGGAATCATTCAGAATCTTGTAAACCACATATGTAAGACCAATCCTGGAGTATGCGGCCCCAGCATGGAGCCCGTACCTTGTCAAGCACAAGACGAAGCTGGAAAAAGTCCAAAGGTATGCTACTAGACTAGTCCCAGAACTAAGAGGCATGAGTTATGAGGAAAGGCTGCGGGAAATGCACCTTACGACACTGGAAGACAGAAGAGTAAGGGGGAACATGATCACAACCTACAAAATCCTCAGGGGAATCGACTGGGTAAACAAGGATGAACTATTCAACACTGGAGGGACGCGAACAAGGGGACACGGGTGGAAGCTGAGTACCCAAATGAGCCACAGAGACATTAGAAAGAACTTTTTCAGTGTCAGAGTAGTTAGTAAATGGAATGCATTAGGAAGTGATGTGGTGGAGGCTGACTCCATACACTGTTTCCAATGTAGATATGATAGAGCCCAGTAGACTCAGGAATCTGTACACCAGTTGATTGACGGTTGAGAGGCGGGACCAAAGAGCCAGAGCTCAACCCCCGCAGGCACAATTAGGTGAGTACACACACACACACACACATCCAGGAAGCAGCCCGTAACAGCTGGCTAACTCCCAGTTTCCTATTTACTGCTAAGTAACAGGTGCATCAGGGTGAAAGAAACTCTGCCCATTTTTGTCTCTCGCCGGTGCTGGGAATCGAACCCGTGTAATGGATGCCAGCCCTGATTCCCTCCTTCCCTTCCCCCCCCCCCCCCCCCTCCTGGCTCGGCTCGCTTGGCCCACTCCATTCCCACCGAATTCCCTCTTTCTTCCCCCCCCCCCCTCTCTCTTCCCCCCTCTCCCCCTCTCACCGGTTCCTCCCCATACCAGGCGAGTTAAGTGTCCCTACTTTTATCTTAGAGGGGGGGACAGGTTCGAACATAATTTATCAGTTTCTGTAAACATCGTTCACTGTGCCCCAGGTCTGGGGTGGTCCACCTACAAGGAGCCTTGTCCCTTCATAGCTGGGTAGAGCGGACTCGAATCTTCGAGAATTTCATGTACCTTTCAGGCAGATCAGGAAGGTGATTGGCGGTAGATAAGTGCCAAGTTCTTATTGGCCCGGGAGAGCCAGACCTCAGGCCTAGTTGTAAATGGTTGGCTGTAGCCAAAAATAATAGGTGAGCCCCGGTGCTGTATTAGTTGTGGGAGGAGCTATCCTTCCACTGGTAAACTGGTAAGACAAATTTCAGTAGTGTGTTCTAGGAGTGCTTTGGGGTGGGAACTCGGTCCGGCATCAAGGGGCTGAGGGCAGCCATCAACATCTTGGCCAGAGTGCAGTTTTAAGGTATTGTGCACCTGAGTATTCATGTCCATTGGTAGTTGTCCATTTGCCTCTTGGGGAAAATAGAGTAGGATATATGTTCAAATTGATTTCAATATACGTGACTTAAATTAAATAAAGTTATTAATTGATTTTGTTGTTTAGTTATCTCTGTCCCCCTTTTTTTATTAATGTTGAGCAGTTTCTATATGCAGTATATATGTGTGATAATTGGAAGCCTCCCCCCCCCCTGTAAGCCCCTCCATTTCATGGATATAAGAATTACCCCTGAACCCTCAATAAGTAAAGTAAATGACCTAAATTAATTCCCAAGATTTATTACCGAAGTTCCTAATGCCCTTGAGTTCATGATCATTGATTCCTTTCCTTCCCGGGGGATCAGTGATAGTCACATTCAGGTATATTCGCGGCAAGGTGGTAGCAGTGTCTCAGTAAATCTAAAATTGATTCATTACTTTAAAATTAATAATCCTTTCATCCTTGTAGCTTCCTCCTCACTTAATATTTCAGGGTCAACATCAACTGGTAGTTCACTGAGGGTCACAGTGATCTGCAAGCAGTGTTAACCTGGGGTAATGAGTGGAGTAAGCGAGTAGCGTGATAGGGTTATTACACCCGAGCCACATGATTACGTGTGCAGCGTGCTATCCACACAGCCACCGGCGCCACCGTGGCGCCCTGATGTGTGTATGTGTGTGTGTATGTACTCACCTATTTGTGCTTGCGGGGGTTGAGCTCTGGTTCTTTGGTCCCGATTCTCAGCTGTCAATCAACTGGTTTACAGGTTCCTGAGCCTACTGGGCTCTATCATATCTACATTTTAAACTGTGTATGGAATCTGCCTCCACTACATCTCTGCCTAATGCATTCCATTTACTAACTACACTAACTGAAAAAGTTCTTTCTAATGTCTCTGTGGCTCATCTGGGTACTAAGTTTCCACCTGTGTCCCCTTGTTCGTGTTCCACCCGTGCTAAAGAGTTTGTCTTTGTCCACCTTGTCAATTCCCCCTGAGAATTTTGTAGGTGGTTATCATATCTCCCCTTACTCTTCAAAGGCTAAATGAGTTGAAACGTGAGTTTCAACTCATTTAGCCTTTCCTCGTAGCTCATACCTCTCAGTTCCGAAACGAGTCTGGTGGCATACCGCGTGTGTGTGTGTGTGTGTGTGTACATATGTATGATTGTGTGAACTAACCTATTTATCTTTATAGAATCAAGCTTCAGCTCTTGATCACGCAACAAGCTCCTTAGAAAGACGGAGTCTACCTTTTCCAGGCCCCGGAGGTCTTAGACAATGCCTGACGACCTACTGTTCAATACTATTATCTTTTGAGTGTGTAATCGGCGTTCACTTCTCCAATGTGATCGTTCATCTCATTCCGTTGTCTTAGTATTCCTTCACTAAACAAACAAAACACTTGGTAACATCTCTGTGACTCATCTGTTTCTGGACCTTCCATCCTTGCCCTCGTGAACTATTCGTATTCATTGTAAACATTATATTTTTAACTATTTTTCTTTAATATTTCATCTCTGTCTGTCTGTCTGTCTCTCTCTCTCTCTCTCTTCTCTCTCTCTCTCTCTCTTCTCTCTCTCTCTCTCTTCTCTCTCTCTCTCTCTTCTCTCTCTCTCTCTCTTCTCTCTCTCTCTCTCTTCTCTCTCTCTCTCTCTTCTCTCTCTCTCTCTCTTCTCTCTCTCTCTCTCCTCTCTCTCTCTCTCTTCTCTCTCTCTCTCTCTTCTCTCTCTCTCTCTTCTCTCTCTCTCTCTCTCTTCTCTCTCTCTCTCTCTTCTCTCTCTCTCTCTCTTCTCTCTCTCTCTCTCTTCTCTCTCTCTCTCTCTTCTCTCTCTCTCTCTCTCTTCTCTCTCTCTCTCTCGTTTCGCGCGACGTTAGGCCCAGATCTTTCAGTCTCCCTGTGTACCTGCAGCTCCCGTAATTCTGTACGAGCGTCAATGCAAACTTCCATAACCTTTCAAGGTTTCTTATGTGCTCTTTGAGATAGATTCCAAATAATGGGGCTGCATACTCTTGGGCTGGTCTCGTGTAGGTGGTGCATAGTTAGTTGAACGCCTCTGTATGTAGGCTACTGGATGCTGTTCTGAATTTTGCCAGTGTAGAGTCAGTGTCAATCCATGTAATCCAGTCAGTCCAGTCAGCATGTCAATCCATGTAAGAAATGGTTTGATGTTTGTCTAAGTCATCTTGGAGTATTTTACAGCACCGTCCTATAATGACTTTTCTCATTCATGTTGGATCGTCTGCGAGCATCAGTATAATAATAATAATAATTGTGTCGGGGGACAGGAAGCCAGAGTGTATTCAGACACGTTAGGCTTATATCGAGGGGCTCCCCCATTCCTCAGGTCGAATTACTGACCCCGCCCAGGATGCAACCCACAAGCTAACTAACTCTTGAGTACCTGTTTACTGCTAGGTGAACAGGACCGTTAGGTGAAAGGAAATATGCCTAATCATTTCTGTCCCGCCAGGGATTCGAACCCGGAATTCTCGATTGTGATCGAGAACGCACCCCACTGTACTACGGGAACCCTTACATATGTAGGTTTTAACCTCTTAGTTTGATAAAATAAGTGAGAAATGGTATGGGTTCCAGTGAAGATCGTTGATGAACTCTGCTTGTTGTATTATACCAGTCCCAGTTCTCGGCGCCTCTCACACTGACTCTGTCTCCTCTCTGTGTGGTACTCTTACTTTTTTAGGAGCGCTTCCACTTCCTCCCGTCTGCCTCTCAGGTTTGTGCACTTGTGTGTTATGGGGGAGTATGTCAAAAGTTTGTTGGCAGTTAAGCAATACATAGTCCGTCCAGCCTTCATTGTTAGGATATGGATTTTTTTGTTTATAAACCTGTGAAAGATTTTATGCTGAATACAGCCTTCTAGGGGACCTGACAGCTGAGTGGACAGCGCTCGGGATTCGTAGTCCTTATGTTCCAGGTTCGATCCCCGGTGGAGGCGGAAATAAATGGGCAAAGTTTCTTTTCACCCTGATGTACCTGTTCACCTAGCAGTAAATAGGTACCTGGGAGTTAGACAGCTGCTACGGGCTGCTTCCTGGGGATGTGTAATAAAAAGGAGGCCTGGTCGAGGACTGGGCAGCGGGCACGCTAAGCCCAGAAATCATCTCATGATAACCTATTCAATGCTAGCAAATATGCTCCGGCTGTATGCCTTTTAACAAGATATTGCATTAAAATTACCAAGTGGAAAGTTCCCAATAAAGTATTTCGAACAGTATTTAGGATAATTTCAGTCCTAACAAAGATCCACTTGTAAATTCCGTTGATATTATCAGAGACCTTTAAAGCCAGAACAAATGTCATCTTCAGTGAAAGTAGCCATTTTGAAACCTGTTCTAAAGTTATTTAGCAGTTAATGGTTGTGAACTATGTGGCCAGCAAAATACTGCTGGCCTTGGTAGGCTAAATTGTGTGAAGGAAATGTTCAAGTGTGTTCATTCTCGCACTGGTTACAATCATCGATAATTGTGTAGCCTCATGTCTACACCTGAGGTGACAGTTACGAAACGAATGATATTTTTTTGTCTTGGAGGAAATCACCCATCAGCAAAAAGAGCATCAACTTACTCTCACACACAAAACTTGTTAGCAAAGTTTAAATACTGTCAACAGCGGGTCTCTGTTACATGAATTGCATTCAAAGTGAGTTTGATGCGGAATATCCATCCAAGATATGGATATACAAATGCTTCAATATCAGGAAATATTTCATAATGTTCCTCTTGAGAGGCTGGTGTTCAAGATTAAGAAACACGCTAAGGTAGTTAGGAACCCGTCAAGCGGGGTAAGAAAGTACCACAAACACCGAAAATAAATGGTCACAGTCAGTGAGTAGCTGTCAAGTTGGACTCCTGGGACAAGTGCAGTCTTACAAAGGTTTCGATCTAGGTCCACTGCTATTCCTAGTTCATGTAAATGGTCTACCCGAGAAACTGCGCTCATACGTGTCAATACTTGTAGATGATACAACGCTCATAAGGAATATATAATCCATGGAGGGCTGCAGAAAATTACTGAAGGGCCTTAACAAACTCCAGGAGTCAGGAGAAAAATGGCTGTTAGAGTTCAGCCCAAAACATGTAAGGTAATGAAGACAGGGAACGGAGACAGGGACCAGAAGTAAGCTGCACCAAATGGGAAACACAACCACAGGAATCAGAAGAAACAAAAATAACCGAGAAGATATAATTATTACACTAACACCAGAGTCACATATGAACAAGGCAACGTGATATTTCATGGAAGCCTAGCAAACATTACGTCACTGAAAAACCTCAATACAGATTATTTTAAGTCAATCTATTCAGCCTATGTTACACTGGTACTAGGATAAGCAGCTCCGTCCTAGAATCCGCTCCTTGTGAAACACAAAATCAAAACAGATTTTGTGTTTCACCAGGAACTAAGTGGACCAAATTACGAAGACAGGTAAAGGGAATTCAATTTCAAAACAGTAGAAGAAAGAATAAACACAGGGGGATATGATTACTACAAAGAAACAAAAAAATAATGAGAATGTATAAGGCGGATAATATCAGCCTTTTTAAAATGGGAACAGTATACCCTGGAAACACAAACCGAAACTGTCTCTATTTTCCGCTTGTTACAACTTGTAATAAAGTTGTTACATCTTGGCTTAACGTGTTTATGACGTATTAGAACGTTGTTACAACTTGCTATATTGGTTGTTATAACTAGTTAGGAGGTGTTAAAACTTGTTCGAACGTTGTACCAACGTCGTAGTTTCGGTGTGTGTTTTGCGGGTAAGAAGAGGACATAAGTGGAAGCTGTAAACGCTGAAGAGGAAACAAAAATAATACATGTATCCTGTACTGTTCTCAGCAAGAGCAATTATACAGAGATTACGAACAACAGTTAAAATAGAACTCAGCAGGTACAACAATGCCAGTCGTCACTGCTAGGGAAACACTCCCATCATCACTGTAACACAACCATCGCCAGTGAACCTAGAGTAGAACTTAGAGCCATCACTGCTCTTTATCTTTATCTTGAGATTATCTAGAGATGATTTCGGGGCCTTTAGTGTCCCCGCGGCCCGGTCCTCGACCAGGCCTCCACCCCCAGGAAGCAGCCCGTGACAGCTGACTAACACCCAGGTACCTATTTTACTGCTAGGTAACAGGGGCATAGGGTGAAAGAAACTCTGCCCATTGTTTCTCGCCGGCGCCTGGGATCGAACCCAGGACCACAGGTCCAGCGTGCTGTCTGCTCGGCCGACCGGCTCCCTAAGAAACTCCCTATGTACCCTAAGAAATTGCAAGAATCTCAACACGGCCTTAGACCAACTGCTGTAGTTACCTGGTGACCTGCTCTGAGCTTGCTGCGGGAAGCACTGCAGATCCCGTTGCTCTTACAGTCAAAAGTCACGTTGGTGTCCTCGGTGCGGCACTCCTGCAGAAGGAGACCATCTGCTTTACCAATCTCCAGCGTTGGTTCGAAGGCTGTGTTGGTCTCCACCTTCAGCGACGCCCTCACCTCTACTGTTTCCATCCCCACCAGGAAGGGAACTCTGGAAAACCCAATGGAAGGTGTGAGCGAGTGACATGGGTGATGGAGAAGAGGGATGGACACAGGGAGATGATGGAGATGATAGTCACAGGGAGATGAGGAAGTAGACTGAACTACCCCATGCCTGGTGTGCTCTACATTAAACACATTAAATTGTTGATACTGTGACGGGAAAGTGTTGGAGTGTTGATGTTCGGCAGTCCTCCAATGGCAGGTGTCAAAGCCTGGTCACACTTAAAACAAAAAGATAGACTGCTTGCCTGTTGTCTGTGGTAAGTTAGAGGGAGGAACACGTAAAACACAAATTATGAACAATGAAACTTTAATATATTTACTTTAAACATAAATGAAAATAAAGGCAAATCTCGGGCAAATGACTAATAAAATAAAATGACAAAGATAAATACAAAAAAACACAATAGATTAAATAATGTTGAAATGGTGCTGAGAATATCGGCTATGGCTGAAACCTCCCTTCGTATACGAGCTAATGAGCTAGTATGCCAGAGAGAGATGTCAACGCTAAAAGCACAAGGAATATTCTGAAGTTGATAGCTGGTCAGGCTCAGACGTTGACTCGGGTAGAGGGCGCCGAAGTGCGGAGTGCAGGTGCGCGGCTGGCGAGTCACCAATCAGGGGCAGGCAAGCTGGTGAAGGGTAGTTAGCTGGTTTGATGACGAGTCAGTGTGTGGAGTGGGGGGAACTTGGATACGTTTTGCCTCCTGGTCAAAACGTTTTGTGCTACCGGTGACGTATCTTGAATGTAACATCTTCTAATTGTATCTTTGGCGTAACTTGAAGTAGGGAAGAGCAGGCTCAATCTCTCTTGAAAGAGATTATCATCACAACTCTCCCCCGAAGCCTGCGGTTCCGGTGAAGTTACGTCTTCAGGAGGTAGAGTGGTAGGTGGAGCAGCCTCTACCTCATTGACTCTGGAGAGGGCGTCTGCTATTATGATGTCAGACCCCTTGATGTAGGTTGAAATTGTAGGTAGTAGGTTAGGTAGTAATAGTTAGGTAGTAGGTAGTAATTGTAGGTTGTAGGTATCTCCAGGTTGAAATTCTGCAGATATCAAGCCCATTGTAGAAGCCGTCGATTGTTGAATTGGGCTTGCTGCAGGAAGTGTAGGGGGTTGTTTAAGTAGATGGTGGTAGACCGAGCACTTTGCAGGTATTGTTCGAAGTGCTGCAAGTTCAGGACGATGAGTAGCTCCCTGTCGATTGTGCTGTAGTTCCTTGTAGCTGTGGTCGCTAACAGGTAGATTCTCCTCGCCTCGTTGTTGCATTAGGTCACCCCCGATGCCGGTACCACTGGCGTCGACATGGAGGATGAAAGGCTTCGTGATATCTGGCGAGGTGAGAATAGGATTAGAACATGGCAAAGGAGCACTATTATAGTCCTGTAAATTGGGATGAAGATCAGGTAGGATTTCCGATTTGGAAAGCACCAATTCAGTGTTAATGCTTTCGGGAGAAGCAGGGAAGGTTTCACTGTGGAGGTATGGACCTTTAGATGTAGAGACAGATATCAGCACAGTAGGGGGAATACCTTGATACTGCTTCAGGAGGTTGACGTGGCACAACTGCGTCCTCCGCTGCCTATCTGGAGTCTCAAGAACGTAGTTGTTGTTCCTGCACTCCTTGATACGGTAGGGTCCTGAAAACTTTTTTTTCAATGGAGAACCTGGGATAGGAAGGTATGCCAACACGAAGTCTCCTGGTTTAAATTTCCTTAAATTGCTGCTTTGGTCAAAATGAGTCTTCATCCTCTCCTGGGCTTTCAATAGGTTGTCATTAGCAAATTTACGGACTCTCTCTAGAATGTGTTGTAAGTTTTAAAGAAACTGAGGCACATTCTGATGGTCACTGAAGGTGGCATTACATAGAGAGTCCTTGAAAGCTTTGAGAGGAGTACGGCACTTACGTCCGTAGAGCATCTCATAAGGAGATACTCCTAGAGACTCATTGGGGAGACTTCGAAAAATGTACATAATGAGATCAAGTTGTTTATCCCAGTCCTTCAAAGTCTCATTGCAGAATTTCTTTAGGAGTGCTTTAATAGTCTGATGACTACGTTCAAGAGAACCCTGTGAAGCAGGATGATAGGAGCTGGACAGTACCTGTGTGATGTTGAACTCCTCCAGAGTCTTCTTGAAGAGATCACTGGTGAAGTTGGTGCCACAGTCACTTTGAACCTCTCTTGGAAATCCATACTGGGTGACGATCTTCAATAGGTGTTTCACTACAGTAGCAGCCGTAATGTTCTTTACTGGAACTGCTATGGGAAACCTGGTGGTAGGACACATGATAGTTAATATATATGCGTTGCCAGAACTGGTCCGGGGTAAAGGACCAACACAGTCTATGATGAGTCTGTGGAAAGGTTCCGCAGGCACCTGGATGGGTTTCAGTGGAGCCTGGGGAATAGAGATGTTAGGTTTACCTGCCATCTGACATATATGACACTCTTGTACGTATTTCTTTACGTCTTTTACCATACCTGGCCAGTAGTAGTCTTGTCTGATTCCGTGGTAGGTTTTGTTGAAACCATAATGAGAGAGCTCCGTGGGCCAGGTGTACAATATAGAGCCGTATGCTGGTGGGAATCACTAGTTGTTCGACATTGGCCCAATCGTCATCCTCCTTCAGCTTGCTGGGTCTGTATTTGCGGTAGAGCAACTCATTCTCTAGGAAGAACCCAGGGATACTGTCAGGTTGAGTCTCAGCCTGGAAGAATAATGGTGTTAATGATTGATCTTCCCTCTGTAACTTACGGAACTCCAACTTGGTAAGATTTGGAGGTAGATTCTGAGGGTCTTGAAGGGACATCGGTAGCAGTAGAGTCAGCTGGTTGCGGTCGTGCAGCTTGTGCACGGGTGGTCACCAAAACCGGAGGAGAAACTATCATTTTCTTGAACCTCTGCTGGAACATATTCAAAGATGGGATTATCCATTACAGAAGTACACACCTGGGGTTTGTCCGTGATGATCAGGTTGGGCGGTTGCAGATCTTCTGCCAAGTCGTTGCCCAGGAGAAGTTGCACTCCAGGCATGGGAAAAGGCTTTTCCCTGATGGCGACTTGGACTTCACCGGTCACGAAGGGACAATCCAGGTGGACTCTGGCGAGTGGATAAGGAGTGGTAGCAGTGAGGTCAGTGATGAAGACGGTTTTCCCGGTGTAGGCGATATTGGGCACAGCTGATTTCAAAATGATTGATTGAAGAGCCGCTGTGTCCCTCAAGATCTTCAATTTGAAACTTCCCTCCGAATCTGCACCGTTGGTAGAGACAGTTCCAGGATACAGGTGTTTACTAAAGAGAGAAAGATCATTAACATTAACACCAACATTCATTACAGGCTTACCGGACTTAGGAGGAGTCTGTTTGGGTTTAGTAGATTCATTGCTCTTGTATTGAGCCTTCACACATCTATCTATGGCATGTCCATAGAGTTTGCAATACTTACAATACAATTGTGAGCTCGCTTCCTCAGTACTCACTTTATCGTTGTACCAAGACTTCTTACTGGGAGGTGGTGATGGTGTCAGCCGGCGGATGAGGCTGTAGGTGTCAGCCGACTTCGCACATTTGATGTAGTCAGTTTCTTCTTTATCTGCTAGATATCAACGGACGGAAGGGGGAACACGTCTCAAGAATTCCTCAACTAGCATGAGGTTGATGAGTTCTGTAGAGACATGTGCTGCTTCCAGCCATTTCATAAAATATCTTTTCTTTGTATTGGCAAATTCTAGAAAGGTGGTGGTACTTGCCTTAAGATGGTCACGGAATTTTCGTCGGTAGCTTTCGGTGGAGAGAAGGTAGGCGTCCAACACTGCTTGCTTCAGGGTCTGGTAGTCATTCTCAGACGCTAAGATACTGAGAGTAACTGCAGCTCTACCTGTAAGATGCCCTCTGAGAAGGGTAGACCATTGGTCAGCAGGCCAGCTAAGTTGATTAGCTAGGGTCTCAAAGGTGGTAAAAAAGACATCGATCTCTGTCTCAACGAATGGTGGCATTAACTTACTTGCATGGGAGATATTGAAACTTACTGGAAGACTGGCGATAGCTTGCTGGCGTTGAGTGAGGTGTGTAGTTTCCAACGTGAGTTCTTGTTGACGACATTCTATAGCCATTGCCGCTTGCTGTTTGTCATGTTCACGTTGCATCTCCTGGTGGCGTTGTTTTGCTTCAAGCTGTATTCGTTCACGCTCCCTGAGTAGTACTGTCTCACGTTCCTGTTCTTCTTTCCTGATTGCAGCTTCTCGTTCTTTTATTTGTAGAGCTTCTTTTGCCAGGGCCGCCAGGGCCGCCTCTCTTTCCTTTAGGGCCGCCTCTCTTTCCTTTAGGGCCGCCTCTCTTTCTTGCTCTTCTTTCCTCAAGGCGGCCTCTCGTTCCCTCATTTGGAGAGCTGCTTGCTGTTGCTCTCTCTCGAGCTTTGCGAGCTCGAGTTTGAGTTTCATAGTCGCCAAATCAGTTTTATCTGCAATAGAATAAGTTTCGTGAGTTTCAGAGTCAATCTTCCCTTCATCTAAGAGGTAATCCATGATTAGGTTATGTATTTCATTTTTGTTGGTTCCATGGGGAACATCTAGTCGATACTCGTGTGCAACAGTTTGTAATTCAGTCCTCTTGGCACGACATAATGTCCCTATTTCACCAGCTGGATCGTTACAGAAAGCTTGGAGACGAAACATGGTGAAAGATAGCAAATAAATGTACACAAATATAGTTGTGATATGGTAAATGTCAGAAACAGGATAACGTGGCAACTGGTAACTATCCTGTGGAATTTTAAGCTTTAACAATTAAAGTTAATTATAGGATGGTAAATGATTAGTCAATCAAAATCGCAGGAAATCTTGTACCCGGTACTCAATGTAAGAGAATAAGGGCAAGAAAATCCTACTAAATAAGTGAAACAGAGTTTCTAAAACAAATGAAACATTTAATTGCTCCAAAAGTGAATTAGGTAGTCCAAGAATGTAGGCATACCTTGCCGAGTCTCTGTAGGACATAAGCAAGGGATTCCCACTGAATGAATATGATACTTACAGAATTAGCGAACTTTGTGCTCTGTAAAAAGAAAGCTAATTCCCTACCTAAGTAAATATCATCATCTCTGACCGACGTGTAGGGGTGCGAGTGTCAACTGGTGACGAGAACTGCTGCTGAGGTCCCAACTCAGCAACGTAGTCTGTGCTAGAGGAACTATAGCCCTCTTTATCCTCCTTCGGTCGGATTGCAGAAGATAGGGTGCTTTGACCCGGAGACAAACCAAAGTACCAGGGTACCACAATGATGATCTGCCGAAAATATGAGAAATATCCTAAGGACAAAAGGTGGTAAACACGAGTAATAACACGGAGGGAGAGATGACCAATTAAGAGAATGACTGCGGCCTACAGTCACCACGTAATCCAAAGTTATCCCACACTCACCATATGCTACTCTCGGAATGCACAATACACACAGCACCATATAAATATGAAAATTAATGATAATATTGAAAGGCTACTTTAGCAAAGTGAAGTACGCTTACCACAAATTGACGTTCTGGTACTAGTACCTGAGTGAAGCTTTCGGACAGGCCCCCATTAAATGGGACGGGAAAGTGTTGGAGTGTTGATGTTCGGCAGTCCTCCAATGGCAGGTGTCAAAGCCTGGTCACACTTTAAGCAAAAATATAGACTGCTTGCCTGTTGTCTGTGGTAAGTTAGAGGGAGGAACACGTAAAACACAAAGTATGAACAATGAAACTTTAATATATTTACTTTAAACATAAATGAAAATAAAGGCAAATCTCGGGCAAATGACTAATAAAATAAAATGACAAAGATAAATACAAAAAAACACAATAGATTAAATAATGTTGAAATGGTGCTGAGAATATTGGCTATGGCTGAAACCTCCCTTCGTATACGAGCTAATGAGCTAGTATGCCAGAGAGAGATGTCAACGCTAAGAGCACAAGGAATATTCTGAAGTTGATAGCTGGTCAGGCTCAGACGTTGACTCGGGTAGAGGGCGCCGAGGTGCGGTGTGCAGGTGCGCGGCTGGTGAGTCACCAATCAGGGGCAGGCAAGCTGGTGAAGGGTAGTTAACTGGTTTGATGATGAGCCGGCGTGTGGAGGGTGTGTGGAGTGGGGGGAACTTGGATACGTTTTGCCTCCTGGTCAAAACGTTTTGTGCTACCGGTGACGTATCTTGAATGTAACATCTTCTACTTGTATCTTTGGCGTAACTTGAAGTAGGGAAGAGCAGGCTCAATCTCTCTTGAAAGAGATTATCGTCACAATACCTAAACTACTCTATTATATAATTTACACTAAATTCCCATTAATCACTAATGATATCCCAACCACTCACTAGCCTGTGAAAGTATTTACTAACAATGCGCTCATTTACCAATCTGAGGTAAATCAATTATTAATATATCTGAGATAATACAATCACGCCACTTTATATTAAAGTAGCAATTGATCAGTCTAGATTAAAACTTATTCCCTGCTATTACACGCCATGCGCAGTCCTTGAAACCCATGTCCAATCCTGAAACCCAATGCCAAGTTATCTTGAGGAGCTTCCGGGGCTTAGCGTCCCCGCAGCCCGGTCGTCCAATCCTTGGAAGTCCTTAAAACTCTTAACCAGTCCTTAATAACTTATGGCCAGCTCATAAAAACACATGCTCAGTCCCTAAAATTCATGTCCAGTCTTTGAAACCCAAGCCCAGTCCATAAAAACCCATGTCCAGTCCCTAAAACCTATTAAAACCCAAGCCCAGTCCTTAAAAACCAACGCCCAGTCCCTAAAACCCATACCCAGTCATGAAAACCCTTGCCAAATCCTAAAAACCGATGCCCACTTCTTGAAACCCATGCCCAGTCATTAAAACCCCATTCCCAGTCCTTAAAACCAATATCCAGTCCCTAAAACCCATGCCCAGTCTTTAAAAATCCATGAACAGTTCCTAAAACCTATGCCCAGTCCTTGAAATCTATGCCCAATCCTTGAAACCAATCTCCAGTCCTTAAAACCCCATCCCAGTCCCTAGATCCTTTGCCCTGTCCTTAAAAACTCATGAACAGTTCTTAAAACCTATGCCCAGTCCTTGAAACCCCTTGAGATGCAAGTCCAGAACTCATTTCTTTGAGTGCCTCCTGCGCGTCATGATAATTATTTTCAGAATGTTGATGGAGATCTAATTAGAAGATAAAAGAGAGTGAGCATGGCTAGAGTTTCACCTCAGTGTTCCGTTGTACTGACTTGGACCCGAGATGAAAACTGAAGACAGTTTCTTCTCGTCTACTTAGTCAAGCTAAGAAGACTACCCTCCTACTTGAAGACTATAGTCAAGCTAAGAAGACTACCCTCCTACTTGAAGACTATAGTCTAGCTAAGAAGACTACCCTCCTACTTGAAGATTATAGTCAAGCTAAGAAGACTACCCTCCTACTTGAAGATTATAGTCTAGCTAAGAAGACTACCCTCCTACTTGAAGACTATAGTCTAGCTAAGAAGACTACCCTCCTACTTGAAGACTATAGTCAAGCTAAGAAGACTACCCTCCTACTTGAAGACTATAGTCAAGCTAAGAAGACTACCCTCCTACTTGAAGACTATAGTCAAGCTAAGAAGACTACCCTCCTACTTGAAGATTATAGTCAAGCTAAGAAGACTACCCTCCTACTTGAAGATTATAGTCAAGCTAAGTGTCTAGTGCATGTTTCTGATTGATTATTTTTTTATTAAGACTGTTACCTCCCTTTCACTGCTCTCTCTTTCCACTTTTATTGTTTAAATAATTGATCACTCCTACTTCTTACTGTTCATTCCTTTTTTTCCTTCATACATCTTCTTTCTAATCATTTTTCCCTTCTCTCCTTCCTTACCTTACTTATATTCATTGCCAGAGTAGTAACTCTACTCGTTGTATTGTCATCCTATAACTCCTGATAGTTACCAAACTCTTCCCTCCTCTCTTCTTTTTCGTCTTCTCTCTCTTCTCCCTTTCCTTCCCGTCACTCTTCCCATCTTCCTCCCTCTTCTTCTTATTTACCCCTTTTCCTTCCCGCTTCCTCCACTCTCTTCCTTCGGACTCTACCTCACCTTCTCCGTTCTCCCCTTTTCTCTTCCCTATTTTTCTCTCTCCCTTATCTCCCCCTTTTTGCATCCCTCCTTTCCGTCAGTGCCCCATCTTACGTGTCGTTGTCCATTCTGAGCTTGACGTCGGTGGTGGCGACGCAGGAGCTGGTATCGTTGCCGCAGGAGAGCCTGACGGAGGTGTTGTCGGTCTTCTCCGGATCCTCCACCACCGGCAGCAGCTCGCCGGACTCCCGCTGGTGGACCTGGATCAGGCGCACCTGCACGTTTGCGACGGAGGTGGCCACGGCGTCGTCCTCGGAGGCCAGGTCCTGCGGGAGGCGAGTCAGTTAAGAGAGACCTGGAGGGGAGGGAATTGTCAAGGGAAAGCACCTAGCCATTACGACTATATAACAATGGGAAGGGGGATCAGGATAAGGATTTGGGATAGGACGGGGGGGGGAGGAATGGTGCCCAATCACTTGGACGGTCGGGGATTGAACGCCGACCTGCATGAAGCGAGACTTTTTTCACCGAGATGAAAAAGAAGTTGTCAGTGTGTGTTTTGTGCCTGACTGTAGGAGTGAGAGAAAGGGGGCTGGAAAGAGCCCTAGATCACTGTATAAAGCCTGAGGGAGGAAGAGCCCTAGATCACTGTATAAAGCCTGAGGGGAGGAAGAGCCCTAGATCACTGTATAAAGTCTAAGGGGGGAAGAGCCCTAGATCACTGTATAAAGTCTAAGGGGGGAAGAGCCCTAGATCACTGTATAAAGCCTAAGGGGGGAAGAGCCCTAGATCACTGTATAAAAATTTTTTGAAAAACTAATCTATAAGCAGCTTTACTCATATCTAGCCAAACTCAATATACTTAGCCCTTGCCAATATGGCTTCAGGCCCAAAAAAAGCACTAACGATGCACTTATTAGTATGCTTAACTCGATTCATACAGCTCTTGATAAAAATGAGTTCCCTGTTGGCTTATTTGTGGACCTGCGTAAAGCTTTCGATACTGTCAACCACCAAAACCTTCTTCTTAAATTACATCATTATGGTGTCAGAGGACACTCCCTACAATACCTCAAATCCTACCTTACTGACAGGCTCCAATGTGTTTCTGTGAATAATACAATTTCTCCCACCCTACCCATCAACATTGGTGTTCCACAGGGCAGCATACTTGGCCCTCTCCTCTTTCTCATCTACATTAATGACCTTCCAAATGCCTCCCAACACCTCAAACCAATTCTATTTGCTGACGACACAACCTTCATTTATTCCAGTCCTGATCCCCTTGCTCTAAATGCCACAGTAAATACTGAGCTAAATAAAGTCCATCTGTGGCTAACTGCCAACAAACTCACCCTTAACATTGACAAAACTTTCTATATTCTGTTTGGCAATAAATCCTCTAATCAAATAAACCTCAAAATAAACAATACCCAAATTTGTAACAAATTAGATGGCAAATTCCTTGGCATTCTCATTGACCACAAGCTGAATTTCCAGGGACACATTCTAAACATATCAAAAAAAGTTTCAAAAACTGTGGGCATTCTTTCTAAGATCAGATATTATGTACCACGCCCTGCCCTGGTGACTCTCTATTACTCCCTTATCTATCCATATCTCAACTATGGTATTTGTGCTTGGGGCTCTACTACCCAAAATCACTTACGTCCTCTAATTACTCAACACAAAGCTGCTATTAGGACAATATCCAACTCTGGCCCCAGACATCACTCGGTACCCCTACTCAAATCTCTGAATATGTTAGACATTAAGTCACTGCACATTCTCTCATGTGTATTATACATATATAAGACGCTAAACTATAATGCCAATCCTGATCTCAAAAGCTTCATAGAAGGTTGTAACAGAACCCATGAGCACCACACCAGAAATAAATACAGTTTTGATATTCCTAGAGTACGACTTAATCAAACTAGAAATGCTCTACAAATCAAGGGGCCCAGAATGTGGAATGACCTTCCCAACCATGTTAAAGACTGTACCTCTCTCAACCAGTTTAAGTTAAAAACGAAGCTATACCTAATAAATTCCCTGTAACCTACCTTACCCCTCTATTGTCAACCCATGTATGTTTTTTGTTTTTTCTTGTTTTTCAAATCAACGCTGTTTGAATGTAATTTTCTGTAATAATTTGTAATTGTATTTGTGCTGCTTTTTCAACAATGTTCTCCCCTCTTTTACCTCTATTTTTATTTGTACTCAACACATTTTGTTCTTTTTACCCATTAGTTTTAAGCTTTAGTCATTAGTGTTTTTTCCTGCCCGAAACGCTTTGCGTAATAGTGGCTTTAGGCATTGTATGTACTAGCTCTATCTATAAAGCCAACAAACTTTGTAAAATCTCTTTATGTATGTACCTTTACCTAAATAAATAGTATTATTATTATTATTATTATTATATATTATATAAA
Source organism: Procambarus clarkii (assembly GCF_040958095.1). Classification (NCBI taxonomy): domain Eukaryota; kingdom Metazoa; phylum Arthropoda; class Malacostraca; order Decapoda; family Cambaridae; genus Procambarus; species Procambarus clarkii. The sequence continues at coordinate 13,682,815 of NC_091229.1, forward strand.
GCCTAAGGGGGGAAGAGCCCTAGATCACTGTATAAAGCCTAAGGGGGGAAGAGCCCTAGATCACTGTATAAAGCCTAAGGGAGGAAGAGCCCTAGATCATTGTATAAAGCCTAAGGGAGGAAGAGCCGTAGATCACTGTATAAAGCCTGAGGGGAGGAAGAGCCGTAGATCACTGTATAAAGCCTGAGGGGAGGAAGAGCCCTAGATCACTGTATAAAGCCTAAGGGAGGAATTTTTTTTTTTATTAATACATGAGGTACATCTGCATTAGTGCAGCTACCCTAGACTATATGAAGTGGAGTACAGTGTGTCAAAAAAGCTAACTACGTGATGCTATAAAATCCCCATCACACAGGATGGTTAATCATACAGAGGCATGTGATAGTCAGTCTGCACTGGCAGACTCCGGAAGCATTTTGAGGATATCATCAACACAAGATTGAATAAGGTAGCAGTGGTAATAAAAGTCCCCATCTCGCAGGATGGTTAGTCATACAGGGCCATATGTTCAGTAGCCTGCACTGGCAAATTTTAGGTACACTGTGAGGATATCTTCAAGAATACGAGAGTGAATAATGTAATTGCAAAGCTCCAAGTACCTCATGCCAACTGGTCAGAAAGGTCTAATAACTGGGCATTCAGTGATGTAGTGCGGGAGATTGTGCCGTAGTTCCTGCTCACAGAGTTTGCAACTGGAGTGCTCAGGATTGGGAGACCCGTCACCTGCAGCCACCTGCCACAGGTAACGGTAACCCAACCTGATCCTTGCAACCACTGTGTTGCACAGTCTAGTGGACGTTTTGTGCTGCCCATAGATATAGGTTTCAGATCTGAACAAATCATAGTTTTTTATACTAGTACTTTCAGGTCGTTGGGAAGGGAGGAAGAGCCCTAGATCACTGTATAAAGCCTAAGAGAGGAAGAGCCCTAGATCACTGTATAAAGCCTAAGGGGGGAAGAGCCCTAGATCACTGTATAAAGCCTAAGGGAGGAAGAGCCCTAGATCACTGTATAAAGCCTAAGGGGGGGGGAAGAGCCCCTAGATCACTGTATAAAGCCTGTGGGAGGAAGAGCCCTAGATCACTGTATAAAGCCTGTGGGAGGAAGAACCATAGATCATTGTATAAAGCCTAAGGGAGAAAGAACCATAGATCATTGTATAAAGACTGAGGGGGGAAGAGCCCTAGATCACTGTATAAAGCCTAAGGGAGGAAGAGCCCTAGATCACTGTATAAAGACTGAGGGGGAAGAACCCTAGATCACTGTATAAAGCCTAAGGGAGAAAGAGCCCTAGATCACTGTATAAAGACTGAGGGGGGAAGAGCCCTAGATCACTGTATAAAGCCTAAGGGAGGAAGAACCCTAGATCACTGTATAAAGCCTAAGGGAGGAAGAACCCTAGATCACTGTATAAAGCCTAAGGGAGGAAGAACCCTAGATCACTGTATAAAGCCTAAGGGAGGAAGAACCCTAGATCACTGTATAAAGCCTAAGGGGGGAAGAGCCCTAGATCACTGTATAAAGCCTAAGGGAGGAAGAACCCTAGATCACTGTATAAAGCCTAAGGGAGGAAGAACCCTAGATCACTGTATAAAGCCTAAGGGAGGAAGAACCCTAGATCACTGTATAAAGCCTAAGGGGGGAAGAGCCCTAGATCACTGTATAAAGCCTAAGGGAGGAAGAACCCTAGATCACTGTATAAAGCCTAAGGGAGGAAGAACCCTAGATCACTGTATAAAGCCTAAGGGAGGAAGAACCCTAGATCACTGTATAAAGCCTAAGGGAGGAAGAGCCCTAGATCACTGTATAAAGCCTAAGGGAGGAAGAGCCCTAGATCACTGTATAAAGCCTAAGGGAGGAAGAACCCTAGATCACTGTATAAAGCCTAAGGGAGGAAGAGCCCTAGATCACTGTATAAAGCCTAAGGGAGGAAGAGCCCTAGATCACTGTATAAAGCCTAAGGGAGGAAGAACCCTAGATCACTGTATAAAGCCTAAGGGGGGAAGAGCCCTAGATCACTGTATAAAGCCTAAGGGAGGAAGAGCCCTAGATCACTGTATAAAGCCTAAGGGAGGAAGAGCCCTAGATCACTGTATAAAGCCTAAGGGAGGAAGAGCCCTAGATCACTGTATAAAGCCTAAGGGAGGAAGAACCATAGATCACTGTATAAAGCCTAAGGGAGGAAGAGCCCTAGATCACTGTATAAAGCCTAAGGGAGGAAGAGCCCTAGATCACTGTATAAAGCCTGAACTATTATTCTTTGAGTTTTGTTTCTTAAGAAATTAATGATCCATAAAGTACTTTGCCAGTAATTCCTGTTGTGTGCAATATCGTGGTCACATTTGTCGAAATATGTCGTGTTTTGCTTGCCTTCAGTGACACCTAAATTTCAACTTGATTACTTGTTTAATACCAGTGAAACTTTTTTGACAAAAATTGGAATGGTAAAATCTCCTACTAGTAAAGGTTTTGGCAGTATATCTATATAAATAAACATGGAAATGTTCGTTTGTGCATAACCGCTAATCTCCGAAAGTTCTTCACCGATTGCTTTGAAATTTTCTTACAACGTTCCATTCGCATCCGAGCAGGCTTTTATATACAAACTATATAGATGTGACGTCTGTGATGGTTAAAAAAAACATGCTTTTTCTGAAAAACTGGGTTTTTCCAAGTGATTTTCATGTGAGGGAAATCTTCGAAATCTCTTTACCGATTGCTTTCAAATTTTGACACTACGTTGCATTCGAATAGGCTCGTCTTTTTATATACCTACTATATAACTGCCACCCCTGTGACAGGTAAAAACATGCGTTTTTAAAAACCAGCGCCATCTGTTGCACATAGTAGCAACATGCACGCTATACTAAATATGTCACGAATGCAGGAGTCAGGAGGACTGACACTGGAAAAACCTATTCAATAACCACTGAAGCTCACCTTAATTCTTTCCTCAGTGACTGTGGGATGTCTGCTGTATAGCCTGAATTCAAATTATAATCTCATTTAACTACCTTTGTGTACTTTAGCTCTGCCTTTCCTTTCAAAAGGTTTTAACTTTAGTTAAAAAAAATAATAATAATATTGTCATCTTTATTATTGTCTTTTTTCTTTTTACTCCCATGTTCCATAGTACACTGGCTTTGCCTGTGTCCTCTAGTATTAACTTTATTATCCAGTGTTCCTGAGTGTATCTCTATTTAAACTACCTCAGTTTGTTTTAGTGTAACTTTAGTATTCAACTATAGTGTACTTATAATAGTATAGTAAGCAAGCTTTTCATCTTATAGATTTCATAATTGCTTTTTGACTTTTTTGGTCATCTATTGTTATTAATTATTCTAGTTCATTTTTTACATTCCTAGTTCCCATTAAGTTTTTTTTTTTTTTTTTTTTTTTTACTTAAAATTACCATTAAGTTTATATTACTTTAGAATTTTTATTCTATTTTTTTTCTTTGTTTTCTATTTTGTAATTTGCCATTCTTGCCTTGTTTTCCTGCAAACAGCCTTTTTATGCAGACAAGTATAGACCCAGAATTAAACCTCTTATCCACTATCTATGACAATCATCACTTCAATGATCAAAATTGCAGATATTTTACAGCACATGATGTAAACAATGTATTAACAGATAATCACAATATCTATGTAATCAACTTGAACGTTAGATCCCTAGGTAAACACTTCGATGATGTTAGTGCCTTGATTGAAACTATTGACAACAAATTCTCTTTTATTATACTTACTGAAACGTGGTTGAAAGAGGATACTACTCAACTCTTTAACATGCCTAACTACTCGGCAATTCACAACTGTCGTCAAATTCAGAGAGGTGGTGGCACTGCTCTTTACTACCACCAAGAACTAACATGCTTAAAAATAATTAGAACTAAAGACTGCTGTGGGGAGTATATCTTCGCCAGCTTCAGAGTCAAGGGTGCCGAGTCTGTCCTGTCTGTGGGTGCAGTCTATAGAATTCCTAACACTGATGTGTCTGAATTAAATTCAAACCTTAGAAATCTAATACTTGATAACAGACTGAACAAAAACCACCTAATTATCGCAGGGGACTTTAATATTGACCTCTGCGAGCCAGAACACCCTACTGCTGTTAGCTTCCTCAACTGTATGAACTCCTGCTTCCTCATACCCTTAATCACTAGACCTACTAGAATCACTGATAGCACTGCCACGACTCTTGATCACATCTGGACCAACATAACCTCTCCGCTTACTTCAGGTATAATCACCGATAGCACTACAGACCATTACCCCACATTTCTCTTAACTAATATTATCAAACCACCTCTTGAGTCAAGGGAGTTAAGCTTTAGGCTGCACAATGAAACTGCTATAAACAATTTTATAACTGCTGCTGATAATGTCAACTGGGAGTCCGAGTTAGGTAACATAGGGGACATCAACCTAGCAGTGCAATCTTTTCTTCAAAAAACTCTTAGCCTTTATAACACCCACTGTCCTATGCTTACAAAACAAGTCACAAACAAAAGGCTTAACAATCCTTGGTTTACAAAGGGAATACTTAAATCCATTAACAAAAAACACGACCTTGAGAAGAAGTATAGGTTAGGAACCGTCTCCAAAGAATTCTCAAAGAATTGCTCGTTATTGCTATCTAAAATAATTAGACGAGCCAAAAGTAAATACTATGAAGATAAATTTACCCAAATAAAGAGCAACATTAAAAAAACTTGGAGCACAATTTCACAAATATTGGGATCAAAGAAGATTTTAAATAACAAACCAACACTCCTGTCCAATAACGTTGGTCAGCTTTCAGCCTCTGATTCTGCTATTGAGTTCAATAGGTTCTTCTCTTCCATTGGGTCATCCCTTGCAAATGATATTCCATCTTCCAGTACTGATGTTAAGGACTATCTTACAGGTAACTATCCACAGTCTCTGTACCTAAAGCCTACTAATTCCACTGATGTCAATGAGATAATCCTTTCCCTTAAAACCAAGTCTAGTGCCCTCGAGGAGATACCAACTTTAATTTACAAAAAAGCCTCCAGATCTTTAGCCCCTGCTATTGCATTGCTCTTCAACAAGTCACTTGAACTCCAAACCTTTCCAGACATTCTAAAAAAAGCAAGAGTAACTCCTGTCCACAAATGTGGTGATCTCACAGATGTTAACAACTACAGACCTATATCAATCCTGCCTAACTTGTCAAAAATATTTGAAAAACTAATCTACAAGCAGCTTTACTCTTTTCTAGCCAAACACAATATACTTAGCTCTTGTCAATATGGCTTCAGACCCAAAAAAAGCACTAACGATGCACTTATTAGTATGATTAACTTGATTTACGCAGCTCTTGATAAAAAGGAGTTCCCTGTTGGGTTATTTGTGGACCTGCGTAAGGCTTTTGACACTGTCAACCACCAAAACCTTCTTCTTAAATTACATCATTATGGAGTCAGAGGACACTCCCTGCAATACCTCAAATCTTACCTTACTGACAGGCTCCAGTATGTTTCTGTGAATAATACAATTTCTCCCACCCTACCCATCAACATTGGTGTTCCTTAGGGCAGCATACTTGGCTCTCTCCTCTTTCTCATCTACATTAATGACCTTCCAAATGCCTTCCAACACCTCAAACCAATTCTATTTGCTGACGACACAACCTTCATTTACTCCAGTCCTGATCCCCTTGCTCTAAATGCCACAGTAAATACTGAGCTAAATAAAGTCTTTATGAAATGCTCTTCAAATCAAGGGACCCAGAATGTGGAATGACCTTCCCAACCATGTTAAAGACTGTACCTCTCTCAACCAGTTTAAGATAAAAACGAAGCACTACCTAATAAATTCCCTGTAACCTACCTTACCCCTCTGTTGTCAACCCATATCTGGGTTTTTTTCAAAACAACGCTGTTTGAATGTAATTGTCTGTAATAATTTGTAATTGTATTTGTGCTGCTTTTTCAGCCATGTTCCCCTCTCTTTTACCTCTATTTTTATTTGTTCTCAACACATTTTATTCTTTATACCCATTAGTAGTAAGCTTTAGTCATTACTGTTTTCCCTGCCCGAAGCGCTTAGCGTAATAGTGGCTTTAGGCATTGTATGTACTAGCTCTATCTATTAATCCAACAAACTTTGTAAAATCTCTTGTATGTATGTACCTTACCTAAATAAACATTTATTTATTTATTTATTTAATTACATTTCAATGCTTCCGATTGCATTGATAAATTTTATTTTCATAGATTTCGATTTATTTTATGGTTTATTGAATTATTTTGTGTGACATTGTGGTGGAATTGAGCTGTGCTGTTTACCATATCGTTCATTTCGTAAGTATAAGTATAGATGACACACCTGTGACAGGTAAAACTATGCTTTTCTTGAAAAACAGTGCCATCTGTTGCATGTAAGAGCAACACACATGCTATACTAATTATGTTACAATTCCATTTCAATGTTTCCAATTGCATTGATAAATTGAATTTTCATAGATTTTGATTTATTTTCATTTTGATTTAATTTTTCTGTGTGAACTGCATTGGAATTGAGCTGTGTTGTTTACCATACCGTTCATTTCGTGAGTATAGTTTATTTTTTCATATTTTCATTTCATTTTTTAACTGTTTTTTCTTATATTTCAGTGATGGGAACATCAGATCACATGATGTTCCCAATTTTCTGTTGGGAACATTAGACCATTTGGAAAGGCACCGGACGAAGAAGTGGGGAACGATGGGGATGACGAGGGGACGGAAGTGAGAGACGGTGGGGAGGACTGGGGGACAAGAGAGGGGTAATGGTGGGGAAGGACGAGGGGACGGGGGAGTGGGGAATGGTGGGGAGGACGAAGGGACAGTGGAGTGGGGAATGGTGGGGAGGACTGGGGGACAGGGAAGGTTGCTGTGGCCGGGTACTGCTAATCATAAATAGATAACCAAAAATCAACAAAAAGGCAAAATTTTCAAAACTCAAAATTTATTACAAATTCTAACTGATTTTATTTTCATTGCACTAAATTGATCCCAATACTGTGAATCATGACCCAACACTGAAACATGACCCAACACTGAAACATGACCCCAACACAGTGAAACATGACCCAACACTGAAACATGACCCCAACACAGTGAAACATGACCCAACACTGAAACTTGATTCAACACTGAAACATGACTCAACACTTTGAATCGTGACCCAACACTGTAAAACGTGACCCAACACTGTGAAACGTGACCCCAACACTGTAAATCATGACCCCAACACTGTAAATCATGACCCCAACACTGTAAATCATGACCCCAACACTGTAAATCATGACCCAACACTGTAAATCATGACCCCAACACTGAAATGTGATCCCAACACTGTGAAACATGACCCCAACACTGTGAAACATGATCCAACACTGTTAAACATGACCCCAACACTGTGAAACATGACCCCAACACTGTGAAACATGATCCAACACTTTGAAACATGACCCCAACACTGAAACATGACCCCAACACTGTGAAACATGACCCCAACACTGAAAAACATGACCCCAACACTGAAACATGACCCCAACACTGTGAAACATGACCCAACACTGTGAAACATGACCCCAACACTGAAACATGACCCCAACACTGTGAAACATGACCCAACACTGAAACATGACCCCAACACTGAAACATGACCCCAACACTGTGAAACATGACCCAACACTGTGAAACTTGACCACAACACTGAAATATGACCCCAACACTGTGAAACATGACCCAACAGTGAAACATGACCCCAACACTGAAACATGACCCCAACACTGTGAAACATGACCCAACACTGTGAAACTTGACCACAACACTGAAATATGACCCCAACACTGTGAAACATGACCCAACAGTGAAACATGACCCCAACACTGAAACATGACCCCAACACTGTGAAACATGACCCAACACTGTGAAACTTGACCACAACACTGAAATATGACCCCAACACTGTGAAACATGACCCAACACTGAAACATGACCCCAACACTGAAACATGACCCCAACACTGTGAAACATGACCCAACACTGTGAAACTTGACCACAACACTGAAATATGACCCCAACACTGTGAAACATGACCCAACAGTGAAACATGACCCCAACACTGAAACATGACCCCAACACTGTGAAACATGACCCAACACTGTGAAACTTGACCACAACACTGAAATATGACCCCAACACTGTGAAACATGACCCAACAGTGAAACATGACCCCAACACTGAAACATGACCCCAACACTGTGAAACATGACCCAACACTGTGAAACTTGACCACAAAACTGAAATATGACCCCAACACTGTGAACATGACCCAAACACTATGCAACATGACCCCCAACACTGTGCAACATGACCCTAACACTGCAACATGACCCCAACACTGTGAAACATGACCCCAACACTGTGAAACATGACCCAACACTGTGAAACATGATCCCAACACTGTGAAACATGATCCCAACACTGTGGAACATGACCCCAACACTGTGAAACATGATCCCAACACTGTGAAACATGACCCCAACACTGTGAAACATGACCCCAACACTGTGAAACATGACCCCAACACTGTGAAACATGACCCCAACACTGTGAAACATAACTCCAACACTATGCAACATGACCCCAACACTGTGAAACATAACTCCAACACTATGCAACATGACCCCAACACTGTGAAACATGACCCCAACACTGTGAAACATGACCCCAACACTGTGAAACATGACCCCAACACTATGCAACATGACCCCAACACTGTGAAACATGACCCCAACACTGTGAAACATGACCCCAACACTATGCAACATGACCCCAACACTGTGAAACATGACCCCAACACTGTGAAACATGACCCCAACACTGTGAAACATGACCCCAACACTGTGCAACATGACCCCAACATGACCCCAAGACTGTGCACTGTGAAACATGACCCCAACACTGTGCAACATGACCCCAACATGACGCCAACACTGTGCACTGTGAAACATGACCCCAAGACTGTGCACTGTGAAACATGACCCCAAGACTGTGCACTGTGAAACATGACGCCACACACCCCATCAGCTTACGATGAAAACACAGGCGGATATTCAACAACAAAAACTTTCAGTCTGTTACCGACCTCCGCATAGACTTGGTACTCGTGTTGGTAAATCCTGTTCTGGAGGCGGATGGTCGTCTCAGCCACCTGGGTGACGAAGTCCTTGAAGAAAACCCGTTGCCTGGGTTGACCAGCGTCCAGTACCACTCTCACGACCAGCTCTGGAGAACGCCACCACGGTGGTTAACACGAAGGCGATGTCAGGTTACAGGTCATAGAACAGTGGTAGGAATTGATGTTTGAAAGCACATATATAACATTGCGAAAAAAATGATAATGTGAGCTACAGGAACATTTAGTTTTAACACGGTCCCGAGAAATAGAGAATTCACAGGTTTAATGGGAAAATTTCAACCCGTCTTCATCAACAAAGGCAAAATGCTCGTTAATCCAGCCGCCAAACCACCGGTCTATAAATGAAAACGGTTTACACACATGACTTATAACTAACCCATCCTCAGACTAAGTCCATTACATCCAGCGGTCAACCCTAAAGACGCATTCATCAATTGTAACATGCTGTTCACTCAAAATAGGAATTTTCTCAAATAAAAATTAATATTATTCTATATTAGCACATTGTGCATATTTAGGCATAGCTTAGGTTTTTTTTTTTTTGAGATATATACAAGAGTTGTTACATTCTTGTACAGCCACTAGTACGCGTAGCGTTTCGGGCAAGTCCTTAATCCTATGGTCCCTGGAATACGATCCCCTGCCGCGAAGAATCGTTTTTTCATCCAAGTACACATTTTACTGTTGCGTTAAACAGAGGCTACAGTTAAGGAATTGCGCCCAGTAAATCCTCCCCGGCCAGGATACGAACCCATGACATAGCGCTCGCGGAACGCCAGGCGAGTGTCTTACCACTACACCACGGAGACTGCTGTTAGGTGTTAGGTTAGGTTAGGTGTTTAGGTTCTGTTGGCGATTATATTTTTGTTTGTTTACTTGTTGGATGGAGACATGGCGAAGGCTCTTACTTGGGATTGTAGAGAATACACTTCGATTCCTTCTCGATATCTTTATTGTGTGGATAACACAATATGACCAGTTCATCCGATGTCCTACCTTACTCTAGCCTGGCTATACACTGCTGCCCCTATTTGGGCAGGCACCCATGCGGATCTATGGGTAATGACGTCAGAGACCTAGTGCCTTGTGATTGGCTAGTACTCTAAAAGTCTACAATTTGAAGGCTGACATCGTTTGGAAATGCTACCAAGTCTACGTCCCTTGTCGACAAATCTCTGGCTAGCTAATGCATTGATTTAGAAGGACCTCGGTGGTTTAAAATTAATGCTTAATGTAAAAGATCGGATTACACAGTAAATTACAGAACAGGTGTGCACTTATACTGATTATACTGACACCGCTTGGCATGAAGCATTTATAGCATTGTGGTCCAAAAAAAACCATCAGCGATGCACTTGTTCCGGAATGGTTCAGACGTCATCAGTTGTGAGTCGTGTGTTAACTGTTTTTCATTCATAAACAGAGGGTTACCTGGTTGATACCTGGTTGATGGGGTTCTGGGAGTTCTTCTACTCCCCCAAGCCCGGCCCGAGGCCAGACTTGACTTGTGAGAGTTTGGTCCACCAGTCTGTTGCTTGGAGCGGCCCGCAGGCCCACATACCCACCACAGCCCGGTTGGTCCGGCACTCCTTGAAGGAAACAATCTAGTTTCCTCTTGAAGATGTCCACGGTTGTTCCTGTAATATTTCTGATGCTCGCTGGTAGGACGTTGAACAACCGTGGACCTCTGATGTTCATAGAGTGTTCTCTGATTGTGCCCATGGCACCCCTGCTCTTCACTGGTTCTATTCTGCATTTTCTTCCATGTCGTTCACTCCAGTACGTTGGTATTTTACTGTGCAGATTTGGGACCTGTCCCTCCAGTATTTTCCATGTGTATATTATTTGGTATCTCTCTCGTCTCCTTTCTAATGAGTACATTTGGAAATCTTTGAGACGATCCCAATAATTTAGGTGTTTTATCTCGTCTATGCGTGCCGTATATGTTCTCTGTATTCCCTCAATTTTAGCAATCTCTCCTGCTCTGAAGGGGGAAGTGAGTACTGAGGAGTACTCAAGACGGAACAACACAAGTGATTTGAAGAGTACAACCATTGTGATGGGATCTCTGGACTAGAAGGTTCACGTAATCCATCCTATCCTTTTTCTGACTGACGCAATACTTGCTTGGTTATGCTCCCTAAACGTTAGGTCGTCGGACATCATTATTCCCAAATCCTTGACATGCTGTTTTCCTACTATGGGCAGATTCGATTGTGTTTTGTACCCTGTATTATGTTTAAGATCCTCATTTTTGCCGTATCTGAGTACCTGGAATTTATCACCGTTAAACATCATGTTATTTTCTTCTGCCCAATCGAAAACTTTGTTAATATCTGTTTGTAGTTTATCAATGTTTTCAGCAGAGGTAATTTTCATGCTGATTTTTGTATCATCTGCAAAGGATGACACGAAGCTGTGACTTGTGTTTTTGTCTATATCTGATATGAGAATAAGGAACAGCAGTGGTGAAAGGACTGTACCTTGAGGTACAGAGCTTTTAACTGAGCTTTTATCTGCGCTCGGACTCGATTTTACTTGATTGACTGTTACTCTTTGTGTTCTGTTCGACAGGAAATTGAGTATCCAGCGTCCTACTTTACCAGTTATACCTATTGACCTCACTTTGTGTGCAATCACTCCATGGTCACATTTGTCGAATGCCTTTGCAAAATCTGTGTATACGACATCTGCATTATGTTTTTCCTCTAATGCCTCAGTGATTTTGTCATAGTGGTCAAGTAGCTGTGAGGTTTGGCGGGTGAATGGAATGGACTATGGCCTTTTTTTATGAGGACGGGCTACACAACTGATGACGTTCGAACATTTCTCGAACAGTGCTTTGCTGATGACCTCTGCTCGAATATCAACGCTGTAAATGCTTCATCCACGTACTTCAAATACAAATAATCGCCAACAGAACCTAAACACCTAACCTAACCTATGCCTAACTGTACATAGAACTTTGATATAATAATATTAACATATATGAAAGCAAAACAATTTTTAATACATAAATTGATGAATTTGTTAAATGAATATATGTTAAAATTTATGAATGTGTCTTGGAAGACAGCTGCCGCTTTAACGAACCTAGCCTAAGGACAGGTGGCATATGTATATACAGACCTATACTCTGCATCACCTTTCACCAGGTGAAGTAATTAATTAATGATTTTTAATTATTTTAATAATTAAAATAATTAAATTAATGATTTTTAGCACAAATCTTTCCAGTTCATACGTTCTTCACTAGAGAAGGATGTTAAAAAAATTAACCCACAAGTTTAACAATTTGATTACGCCTGACGAGAAAAGCTGAATAACGTATTTTGCTGTCAAGAGCTACTGGAGAGTAAAACCCTGGAAGTACCCATGGGATTATCAAGACCCACAAACCAAGCTACTCACTTCGTATGGTTCTTAGCCAATTACATTTTCGTGCGTACAGAATGGCGAAGTATCTTATCACTAGTGACTCCATATGTACCATGAACAGCCAGCCTACTAATGCCCAATGTCTGTGATATTCACAATTAGATCTTCTCTGGGTGTTGAATCCCTGTTGACCAGCGTGGCCATGTAAATATTGTAAGGATACCATTGGAATGGTATTGCGTAAAGTTTACTGCGATCCAGATTGCTCCTGACATCCCACAACTTATACTTAACGCAACTGTACGAAGTATGTCCCCGTGAGTATGTTTCCCGATCCCCTGATGGTTTTATGTACAATAAAATAGGTAGAGTCACCATGGGAGATTCCTCTCGTTGTTCATTTTGCGAATTATAATATGGGTAACATTCAGAAGAAAGTGTTTGTTGATCTTAGACTTGATGTCTACTGTAGGTATGTTGATGACATCTTCTTATAGGCACCCGACACAGAATGCTTGCAACATCTAAAATAAATTTTCGAGTCAAATACCGTGCTCAGGTTCACTTACGAGATCGACAGAGGAGGTAATCTGCCTTTCCTGGATGTAACAGTCTCGGAAAGGAATGTTGGCTTTCACACTTCAGTATATACTAAAGGAACTGACATGAGCCTTAAAGCTAGTAGTGTTTGACTGCTAAAAGCGAAACTTGTTTTCAACGGAGGAAAAGGTCACGAAAGACTCAAGTGACCAAATCGTGACCACTGAACAATACTAAACAGAAAATATAGTTCACCGTATACCGGAGTAAGAAAATCGCCGACTTCACCATTAAAAACTCTGCCGACAACACACGAAACACTTTGACAGAAGGTAATTTCGTCTTTACCATTACTTGGGGACTGTCAGTCCCAAGCCTCAATGATCTCAATATGTAGACAAGACCACATTAATCGCTTTCAAGGTGCCTGGCAATACCCAACCAACAACGCTACACAAAAAAACATATAAGTTCCTGTTCTAGATCAGCGATTCTAGAGTAATTATTACACACACACACACACACACACACACACACACACACACACACACACACACACACACACACACACACACACACACACACACACACACACACACACACACACACACACACACATACACACACACACACACACACACACACACACACACACACACACACAGCGGAAGTGGAAGTTTGAAGACCTGGAAAATCGGGGTACCAATGAGAGCTCAAGCTCCATACATGGAACTCTGACAGCAGATAGGAGGAAGATTGAGATCTTGGTAATCTACAATCCCCCACCAAACAGTAGAAGACCAAGGAAGGAGTATGATGACAACAACAAGGCATGTATAGATGAACTGCAGAGGGCAGCAACATTAGCTCACAGAATGAGAGCGAAACTGCTGGTCATGGGGGACCTAAATCATGGAGAGGTAAATTGGGAATCGAGGAATCCCCATGGCGGCGAAGAAACGTGGGGAGAAAAGCTAGTAAATGTTATAAACAGGAATTTCCTAACACAACATGTGAAGGAAGACTCAAGGGAAAGAGGACGGAATACACTGAGCCTATTAGACCTTATTTTCACCCAGAACGTAGAAGACATCGAGAATTGGAACCTGAAATACCTCTAGGGGGCCCAATGACCATTGTGTCTTAGTCTCTGACTACATGATGGAACTTAAACTTGTGACCATGGGGCAAGAGGTCTGGGAAAGGAGAGTTGACTACAGGAAAGGGGACAACAGGAGGATAAAGGACTATCTAGGAGGAGTGCAGTGAGAGGACAAAATTACAGGAAAAACAGTCCAAGAGATGATGGACCTAGTCACACGGAAATGCAAGGAGGCCGAAGAGAGATTTATACCAACAGTAATGGAAAAAAAAGCAAGAGGGAATATAATAACCTATGATTTAATAGACAGTGTCAGGAAGCAAAACTGAGAAACAGGAGGGAGTGGAGGAAGTACAGAAGACAAAGGACAGAGGACAACAAGATTAGATGAAACAGAGCTAGAAACGATTACATTAAGATAAGACGAACATCGGAAAGAAATTATGAGAACGATATTGTAATCAAAGCGAAAAAGCAACCTAATTTACTACACAGCCATATAAGAAGAAATATGTCGGTGAACGACCAAGTGATAAGACTAAGGAAAACAGAGTGGGTATATACAGAAAGTGACAAGGAAATCTGCGAGGCACTAAATGCCAGTTTCCATGGAGTGTTCACAACCGAGCCTGAGTAGCTCCCTGAGTACCCTAGATGAAAGACTATCAGATATAGAGGTGACAGCAGAGGAGGTAATGAAACAGTTGACAATACTGGATGCAACTAAATCGGTTGGACCAGACAAAGTATCCCCGTGGATACTAAAAGAGGCAGCAGAGACCCCTCAGCATGCCTCTGGCAAGGATCTTTAATGAATCATTTATGTCAGAAGAATTACCCAATTGGTGGAAGAGGGCAAATGAACCGATTTTCAAGAAAGGTAATATGGAGGAGGCACTTAACTACAGACCTGTATCACTGACAAGCATCCTCTGTAAAATACTTGAAAGAATAATTAGGCAAAGGCTTGTTGCACACCTAGAGAACGTTAGGTTTGTAAACAAACATCAACATGGGTTCTGGAAAGGGAGATCTTGCCTAACAAACCTTTTGGAATTCTATGATAAAATAACGAGGATAAGACAAGACAGATGGTTGGGCAGACTTCATATTTCTGGACTGCCAAAAAACCTTTGATACAGTACCACACATGTGACTGCTATTTAAACTTGAAAAGCAGGTGGGAGTAAGCGGAAAGGCCTTAGCATGGGTAAGGAACTACCTAACAAGAAGGAGCCAGAGAGTTACGGTAAGGGGCGAGAAGTCAGACTGGCGAACAGTAACGAGTGGAGTACCTCAAGGATCGGTGTTAGGACCAATTCTGTTTCTAATATACGTTAACGACATGTTTACAGGAGTAGAATCCTACATATCGATGTTTGCGGATGATGCAAAGTTGATGAGAAGAGTTGTGACAGATGAGGATTGTAAGATCCTCCAAGAGGACTTGAATAGGTTACAGAGATGATCAGAGAAATGGCTACTGGAGTTCAACACGAGCAAATGTAAAGTAATGGAAATGGGACTAGGTGATAGGAGACCAAAGGGACAGTACACAATGAAGGGGAACTGCCTACCTGTGATGATGCCAGAAAGAGACCTGGGCGTGGATGTAACACCTAATGAAACTCCTGAGGCACATATAAATAGGATATCGACAGCAGCATACTCTACACTGGTAAAAATAAGAACATCATTCAGAAACCTAAGTAAGGAGACATTTAGGACACTTTACACTGCCTACATGAAGCCAGTCTTAGAGTATGGCGCCCCATCATGGAGTTTCCACCTGAAGAAACATACAAGAAAACTGGAAAAGGTTCAGAGGTTTGCAACGAGACTCGTCCCAACATTACGAGGGATGGGGAATGAAGAGCGCCTGAGCCTTACGACACTAGAAAAAAGAAGGGAGAGGGATGATATGATAGGAATGTATAAAATATTCAGGGGGATTGACAGAGTGGACATAGACGAAATGTTCACACGAAATAGTAACAGAACGAGGGGACATAGGTGGAAGCTGGAAACTCAAATGAGTCACAGAGATGTTAGGAAGTTTTCTTTTAGCGTGAGAGTAGTGGAAAAATGGAATGCACTTAAGGAGCAGGTTGTGGAAGCAAACTCTATTCATAATTTTAAAACTAGATATGATAGGGATGTAACGCCTGGAGAGTGCACCCATGACTCACCATAGGAACGTCCAGGTAAGATCAGCCTGTAACCTCAGATTCAGCTAGAGTTAATTGAAATATTTTCTGGCTCCTCCCTAGTCAGCTTGTTCCTGTTTATTAATAATCCTGATGGTCTTGGCAAACAACTTAATGATACATCTTGATTGCTTTTTTGTACATCATGAGAAGCAGACGCCCTGATGTGCTGACCAAGTTGGCTGAATCAGCTGGGAACAGGTACACACCAGACTTTCCCACAACAGTGTAAAACGCCCCCCCCCCCTTCTGATTCAGTTGTATATATACCCCAGTATGATAGTTAGGAGAGAGTGCTGGAGAGGCTGCAGGTCAGTGAGGCTGCAGGTGAGCCTCAGGAGACAGAGTGAATCCACCCGACTGAGAGGCAGAGAGTGGTCTTAATTAAGGTAATGTGTGTGATGTTTGATACATTTTCCATGTCTGGATCCCGTAACAATTGCCAGTATTGCCAGTGTTAAAGTAGGATTTTATAGTGGTGAATAGCAAAATTTATTCTCAATAAACTCATGTTAAACTTCCCATCTGTGTCAATTGTTGAATCCCCGTAGCTTCTGATATAATTTGCTAACAACCGTCCCATAATTATTGACAAGTTAAAGAAAGAGTACTCTCCAAGTCAAGCAATGTTTCTTGCCTTGTTGCTTGATATAGTAAATGGATAAGGCAGATGGTGGCAGCGTAATTAATCCTGTGTAGCATTTCCGTGTTTAATACCTTTGGTTCCAGTGTAAACCATTAGTGGTACTGTAATATATGGTGTACAGTTTTAGCAGGTTTACATTATTAATGTTTTTAATTTTCAGTTTATATTTATAGTGGTGTTACAGGGAAATAGGACCGGAGTCATTGCTGTAAACAACCGATGGCTCGAAAGGCGGGAGCCAAGAGTCAATGCTCAATCCTGCAGACACAAATAGGTGAGTACACACACACACACACACATACATACATACATACATACATACATACATACATACATACATACATACATACATACATACATACATACATACATACATACATACATACATAAAACAGGTCTCTTTGCCCCTATTCCCCAAGATGTGGTCTAATACACTTACCAATTTCGAATCGGTCCGGCCCGCCCACAACACGGAGCTGGACACGGAGGTGGAAGCAGACGCGCCGTGCCCACGTCTCTCCCTGCTCCAGACACGTCCTCTCCTGCAGATCCACCTGCTTCACACTGAACTCGAAGCTCCACACATGCAATCGCAGCACGGGCGCCGTCCTGCGGGCCACGTCAGACAGGAATCAGGGCGCTTCAGGTGGATGAGTGCAACAGGGGAAGGTGATTACAGCAGGCGGGTCAGTGCAAAAGGTGGATGAATGCAACAGGTGGATGTAACATGTGAGTGAGTGCAACAGGTGGGTGATGTTGCATGCTCTCCCAGATTGCAGCACGTGGCAACAGACTACGGGAGCTTCCTGGAGTTCCTGCTTCCTACAATATCCCCAGAAAAAGTAATGGGGGGTGGGTAGAGTGCAGAGCTCATTCTGACGAACCTCTGCAATCAGCAGTTTCACACTCAACTGGCTTCGGAACCTTAGCAGGGCGTCTTAATCTTGCTGAGTAGGTTGGCAATAACTCTTCACCCACGGAAATAAACTCCACGTCCAGTGCAGCGCATATACACCACTCAACTATCCTTCTTCGGACCTCTCAAACAAAATTAAATGCATTAGGATACCTTATAATACTTATAGACTAATTCAGGCACCTCGGTCATGGCATTAAACTGCGAGTGGTACTGCAGGATCTCACAAACGTTTTGGACAAATGGTCTTGATGAACGGAAATGACACACAGTTCCAGAACCGTCTCACAGCGTCTGCAGAAATGTGCTCAAGCCTAGTCTCCCCTTTAGGTGTATCCCGCAATGTTCAGTAATTACCTGTAACTCAGCCTCTGCAGGGTCGGTTAATAAGTACCAGAGAAAGGGGGACACAGAAAAACAAAGCTTATGAGACGAAATCGAGTTAAAAGAAAAGTAGAATACCTCCTCTCAAAAATGGAACTGAACTGCCGAGCCCTGTGAACTCGCTATAGGCTGCTTTAGGCCTTTAAACTCAAATTCTTCCGTTTCTCAAAATAATTTTTTGAGTGTCGCAAAAGGAATGAAAGAGCATAACTCTAAATCAAAATTAATGAGGCTTACTTAAACTTATCCAATACTTAAAAGTTGCAAAGCAAATAAATGTATGTTAAAACTGCACTCAAGACACTCATGTTAGAACAGTTTATAAGACCTATGTTAAAACTGCACCCAAAACCGATCACTCAATATAAAGACATATTGGACTCAAAATTTCGATGTGAGTGAATATAGAAACGCCTTCTGGAATCCGGGTGAAAATTCTCAACTTTTCATTGGCGAATCTGAAATAGTTATAATACCAAAGTTGTTGAGAGAAGTAATGAATCCGAAGACAATAATTTTGGAACCGAAGCAGATGAGACATTCAGTGTATTGTTCTTTTGTGTGCGGCAAAATGCAAAGCTAACAAACCGATAAAGTTGCTGAGTCCCAGTGCCTCAGGCTCGCTGGCACGTTATCTAGCAATAAGGCCTGGTCAGGAGGCCTGGTCGAAGACCGAGCCGCAGGGATGCTAAGCCCCGGAAGCACCTCAAGGTAACCTCAAGGTATAAGAACTTAACTTTGAAAGATTATGACTATAGAGGACGCGTTGAAAACGAGGTATCCCTATATGGGGTGGCTTATCGCAAGGTGAGGGGTAGTGAGTACACTAAGACCTGCAGAGAAACATTGAGGTCAACCTCGGGAAGATAATAGGACTTACCTGAAGAAGGTAAGAGGACTTACCTGAAGAAGGTAAGAGGACTTACCTGAAGAAGGTAAGAGGACTTACCTGAAGAAGGTAAGAGGACTTACCTGAAGAAGGTAAGAGGACTTACCTGAAGAAGAAGGCAGCGTCGGAGAGCGGCGCCCCTACCAGGAGGTCCGGATACCCGTTGCCATCCCCGTCTCTGCCACCGGCTAGGCTGTATCCGAACCCTCCGCTTAAGGAGAACTTAGGCGTCGGCTGTAACATCTGAATGGCAATAGTAAATGTTTCTCCTGACGATATCATAGCATAATATTGTTCTCCTGACGATATCATAGCATAATACGGTTATCCTGACGATATCATAGCATAATACTGTTCTCCTGACGATATCATAGCATAATACGGTTATCCTGACAATATCATATCATAATACTGTTCTCCTGACGATATCATAGCATAATATTGTTCTCCTGACGATATCATAGCATAATATTGTTCTCCTGACAATATCATAGCATAATATTGTTCTCCTGACGATATCATAGCATAATATTGTTCTCCTGACGATATCATAGCATAATACTGTTCTCCTGACGATATCATAGCATAATATTGTTCTCCTGACGATATCATAGCATAATACTGTTCTCCTGACGATATCATAGCATAATACGGTTATCCTGACAATATCATAGCATAATACTGTTCTCCTGACGATATCATAGCATAATATGGTTATCCTGACAATATCATAATACGGTTCTCCTGATATCATAGCATAATACAGTTCTCCTCGTGATATCATAACATAATATGGTTCTTCTGAGGATATCATAATACGGTTCTCACGATTTCATAACATAATACAGTTCTCTTGACGATATTATATCACAATATGGTTCTCCTGAGGATAGCATAATAGTATACAATTCTCCTGACGATATCATACCATAATTCGGTTCTCCTGAGGATATCATAACAGTATATGGTTCTCTTGACGATGTCATAGTATAATACGGTATCAGCCGAACAATTCGCATACTTTACGTCATTATCAAGGAATGTAAAAAACGCAGAATTTATAGATAACACCATCAATGAGGTCCAAAAAATGTGTAAAAACTTCATTCATAATGATGTACTGCCAGGAATCTTAGCGAAGTATCCGAAGTTTGCTTATTGTAGGTGCAGCCTGCACATGACTGTAAAGCTGCCGCCCAGTTGGGTGGGTGTGGAGCACATGACTGTAAAGCTGCCGCTCAGTGGGGTGGGTGTGGAGCACATGACTGTAAAGCTGCCGCTCAGTGGGGTGGGTGTGGAGCACATGATTGTAAAGCTGCCGCCCAGTGGGGTGGGTGTGGAGCACATGACTGTAAAGCTGCCGCTCAGTGGGGTGGGTGTGGAGCACATGACTGTAAAGCTGCCGCTCAGTGGGGTGGGTGTGGAGCACATGACTGTAAAGCTGCCGCTCAGTGGGGTGGGTGTGGAGCACATGACTGTAAAGCTGCCGCTCAGTGGGGTGGGTGTGGAGCACATGACTGTAAAGCTGCCGCTCAGTGGGGTGGGTGTGGAGCACATGACTGTAAAGCTGCCGCTCAGTGGGGTGGGTGTGGAGCACATGACTGTAAAGCTGCCGCTCAGTGGGGTGGGTGTGGAGCACATGACTGTAAAGCTGCCGCTCAGTGGGGTGGGTGTGGAGCACATGACTGTAAAGCTGCCGCTCAGTGGGGTGGGTGTGGAGCACATGACTGTAAAGCTGCCGCTCAGTGGGGTGGGTGTGGAGCACATGACTGTAAAGCTGCCGCTCAGTGGGGGTGGGTGTGGAGCACATGACTGTAAAGCTGCCGCCCAGTTGGGTGGGTGTGGAGCACATGACTGTAAAGCTGCCGCCCAGTTGGGTGGGTGTGGAGCACATGACTGTAAAGCTGCCGCTCAGTGGGGGTGGGTGTGGAGCACATGACTGTAAAGCTGCCGCCCAGTTGGGTGGGTGTGGAGCACATGACTGTAAAGCTGCCGCCCAGTTGGGTGGGTGTGGAGCACATGACTGTAAAGCTGCCGCCCAGTTGGGTGGGTGTGGAGCACATGACTGTAAAGCTGCCGCTCAGTTGGGTGGGTGTGGAGCACATGACTGTAAAGCTGCCGCCCAGTTGGGTGGGTGTGGAGCAAGACTAGTAACTGTGTGACTGACTCACCATAGATGTAAAGTGCCTTGTATAGTGACTGTTGTGATCATCTTGTGATATAAAAATATTATTAATGTGTATATGTATTTGAGTACATGTATGTATACATATGCATGTGTATATATGTACATGTGTCACTAGGAACTCTTATAAATGAACCGACCAGGATTCAAACCCATGCTACTCAGGATCACCCCTAAACATACACAGTACTGTCACCACCTCACTAATCATAGACTTCCATTGGTATGTCATATTTACAATTATGTAATTAGCTCAGAGTTACAGCCCCGCTCCTGTGCCAGGTAAGTCCATTACGGGCTCACCAAAGCCTGTGCTACTTGGAACTTTTTATTCCGAGTTGCTGAATATAAAATGGCAACTGTAATTAGCTTCACAAGATTGTCACTTGCTTAGCTAAACGAAGCGTGCCTCTGTAAACCTTTCTACCACTGCCCACTGGATGGGTATGGGGTGCATAATAAATAGATTAAATGAAAATCCTTACAATACCATAATATTACACGGTTCTACTGAGAATATTATAATATCTATAGTTCTCCTGACGACTGCAGAAAAGTTCTGCCACAAACATATATCAATCTAAAATAATATGTATTTATGTAGCTACATCATACATCTGTCGGAAAACCCGACACCATTTACTAACATTCAATACAATATGCAGATAATATTGCTGCTGTCTTGTAATAACAAATTAACCCTAGAAATAGTGCTTTAATTACTCATAGAAGACGTGGCACAGTGGAATTTTCCTCGGCAGAAAATGGGGGATACCATTGCCATATGACCCTATTAAATTCACCAGCTAAATAAAGGGAAACCTCCTTAGTAGATCAGTTTTTGGACTGTAAACATCATACAAACATTTCCTTTGAATCAACTTAATTATTAATACTAAAATAGAGTAAAACTGGGCCCTCTACCACTTCTTGATGACATCTGGACAATACAGCCAAGGCGTCAGTGGGAGGGAGGCCTCAGAGAGTCCGTCGCCATTATTAAATTTATCAACAAAGTCTCACGTGGAGCTCACTTCAAGATCCACAGAAACTGCCTTGAACAGTGTCATTGAGAGTAAAGTGCTTCCATTATCAACACCAACTCCGTCCACAATAAGGAAAGAGTTCTGCTTCCGGTTCCATTACTATCTAGCATAT
Source organism: Procambarus clarkii (assembly GCF_040958095.1). Taxonomy (NCBI): domain Eukaryota; kingdom Metazoa; phylum Arthropoda; class Malacostraca; order Decapoda; family Cambaridae; genus Procambarus; species Procambarus clarkii. Next base: position 13,705,438 of record NC_091229.1, read on the forward strand.
GTAATTCGGTCATTAATATTAGATTTAAGAATGTCAGTTAGCACAAGAATCGAGACACAAAATAGGGTAAGCAATAGTCTCATCTCTTTATTTGAATTAATATACAATATTTGCCCTGATACAGCTGTTATATTAGGTTATTACTATTATTGTGTGCCCTTTGACAGGTGTAATTGAAGAGGAAGAATTAACACTAGTTACCTAGTACACCTGTACAGGTGTTGATGCCTGCCTCAACCATGAGGAGTGTTGGTTCACCCGTGTTCATTCTGGTTGTTCACCCGTGTTCATACTGGTTGTCTAGGCCAAAATCAGCCATACAAGATAAGGTCCCCCATTTAATTACTAATATATGTAATCTACTACTGAGGTGAATGTCTACTAATTAATAACTATATATAAACTATAAACCCCAAGAATGTGTAAGGAAGCAATTTGTTGGATTTTTTCAATCATAAAGTCCACTTTAAACATCATAGTTTGCAATCGAAAAATATAAATTAACATAAAATATAAATTACTATATAAATTGATATAAACTAAATAAATATAAATCTCACAAGTCAGTTTCCCCCAAAACATCTACAGGGATCACGTGGAAAATGGCCTCATTGGGCGTGATAGGTTATTTATAGACTCAACAGCCACATGTGGCGTCCACCAACCACAGATCGCTTAATCAGCTAAGTGATGTGGACATCGTGACGTCACAAGCCCTTTTTAACTAAGAATTTAATCATAGCAAAGTAACACTTAATCATCTTCAAATCACTACTATTTAAATCCTATAAATAAATGTTATCTGAAAATAATCATGTTCGATTTGAAAGGTTACAGATTCGATTCTATCGGCAAGACAAACGTTTGGATACCTTTTCCTTTCACCTGACTTTCTGTTTACCGGAACCTGCCGCCTGTGGAAACCATGCGAGGGAGTCAACTGACCACTGGTGTCTTGGCAACACTGTGTCTCGTTATTGCCAGGGAGAAGGAGCAAATTTTATTAACTTTTTGGGGTTTTTGCCTCATTTCTCTTCCCCCGTTTTGATGGTGCTGTGTCAGAGGGTTCTCGGTTTGGGTGCGGTAGCGATCTCTTCTTGCTGCTAGACATACATAGTGGGAGGGAAGTACTGCTGCACATGTATACCGGAGTAATGGAGGAGCCAGCCTTTGCCTGTTTTTACTATTGGTGGTTTTACAGGAGAGGGAGGAATGCCATGATGGTGGTTCATTTTTAGGGTCAATTTCGAGCATGAGCCGGTCGAAGCCTGATGCGTAAACATGCTAACTGCTGTGGGTTGCATCGTCTGCTAGTTATTCTGAGCACTCTAAGGAACCTCAATAAGCCTAACAGGCTTCTGGTCACTCAGTAGCATACCATTATGCCTTGTATGCAGCACATCCTCTTAAGGTTTCCCAACGTCAAGAAAACGGTCAATTTAAAGTGTCCTCTCCTAACCTACCAGAGAACCCAAAACAGAAAATGAGACAGTGTATCACTTTTGTGAGCTGCTTCCATTTTCTAGTACAACAAGTTTTGGCCTTACGTAACGCATACAATCGAAATACGACGTTCTTTGTAGGAAGACAGGTTGTTGTATGACCATGTTTCCTAAGTTCATTATCCCGTATTATACTTTCCAAAGAATTCCTCATTCTTCCAAATTCTTCTTCCTGATATGCACATATGTTTTCTTCATTGCATTCCTCCCTCACTCTAACTTGTGATCAAGTATATTGACCAAGGCCAAATAAGATGAAGAGATCCTACAGTGTCACACAAGCTTATATTATCAATATAGTGTTTATTTTAGGGGAGAACCGAGTCTAAGCAAACTAGTCAAGACGTTCCTTGACTCCAGTCTCTCTTTCCTTGGTTAAAGTCCCTCATAGTTAGTAGTTGGTAGATTAAGTGAGCTGTTCTTGATGTTCTATATGTACCTGTTAAGCTCGTAGATCTGTTTCTCTAATTGTCTTCCTGACTGACCCTTACACGAGTCTGAAGACGTACCTGAGATGGCGTGGCCCTGATGCCTGTGTTGGACCCTAGGAAGATGAAGACGGCGCCTCCTCCAGAGTGCTGTGGGGCGCCCACGGCCAAGTCTGCAGGCAGTGAACAGGGCAGAATTAGTGGAAGTGGGTGGGTTAGTGAGAGATAGAATCTGTTAAGGTTGGTCGGTTTAAAATTTAAGGGTCGGACTGTTAGGATACGTGAGTCAGAAGAGAGCAAGGTGTGTTCCAGGTAGAAATCATAAGTGTTAGGGAATGTTAGCTTGAGGAAACATGCTAATGAGGGAACAGAAGATGGAAACAGGAAAGAAGAAGAGAGCAATTAAACATGGAGAGAAAAGAGGAGAGACAGAGAGAGAGAGAGAGAGAGAGAGAGAGAGAGAGAGAGAGAGAGAGAGAGAGAGAGAGAGAGAGAGAGACAGAGAGAGAGACAGAGAGACAGAGACAGAGAGAAAGACAGAGAGACAGAGAGAGAGAGAGAGAGAGAGAGAGAGAGAGAGAGAGAGAGAGAGAGAGAGAGAGAGAGAGAGAGAGAGAGACACAGAGAGACAGAGAGATAGAGAGGGAGAGAGAGAGAGAGAGAGAGAGAGAGAGAGAGAGAGAGAGAGAGAGAGAGAGAGAGAGAGAGAGAGAGAGAGAGAGAGAGAGAGAGAGAGAGAGAGAGAGAGAGAGAGAGAGAGAGAGAGAGAGAGAGAGAGAGAGAGAGAGAGAGAGAGTGAGAGAGAGAGAGAGAGAGAAAGAAAGATAGACTGTATTTTATCTTATAATATCACCAGTTAACTTCCCTTCATACATTTTTTTTTTGGGGGGGGGGTTTATAATTCAGTTTATCACACCGTAATGAAACAGTTGATATAAATTTATGTACTAAACTATAATTAAATAGTTAGTAGTACTGCTACAGATGTGTTGGTTATTATTTAAAATGGTCTCAGCTGATTTGGTAATGTTGGCTGGTCATCCAACATCAAATATCCTCAGACACATGTACTCCGTACTGGATATGTATTAATGATGGTCCTGTGATGTACCAGCTGAACTGATGTTTCATGCAGTCACAAGTTACTTATCAACAAGTTACTTATCAACAAGTTACTTGTCAACAAGTTACTTGTCAACAAGTTACTTGTCAACAAGTTACTTGTCAACAAGTTACTTGTCAACAAGTTACTTGTCAACAAGTTACTTATCAACAAGTTACTTATCAACAAGAGTGTTAGTCAGGGTGTTAGTCAGGTAATTAATGGATTACGAGAGAAAAGGGAGTGTGTGTGGCGTCTGGTTACTTATTGGTGGTGTTATTGGTGGTGACGTCTCGTGGTGTTTTGATGCGCTCTGGCGCAAGGCACATGCCTGTGGTGGTAATGGTGTTGGGGGACGCCGTGTGTGTTGTGCTGAGGGCGTTGGGGACGCCGGGTGTTGTGTTGATGGCGTTGGTGACGCCGGGTGTTGAGGGCGTTGGGGACGCCGTGTGTTGTGTTGATGGCGTTGGGGACGCCGTGTGTTGTGTTGAGGGCGTTGGGGACGCCGTGTGTGTTGTGCTGAGGGCGTTGGGGACGCTGTGTTGTGTTGATGGCGTTGGTGACGCCGGGTGTTGAGGGCGTTGGGGACGCCGTGTGTTGTGTTGATGGCGTTGGGGACGCCGTGTGTTGTGTTGAGGGCGTTGGGGACGCTGTGTTGTGTTGATGGCGTTGGTGACGCCGGGTGTTGAGGGCGTTGGGGACGCCGTGTGTTGTGTTGATGGCGTTGGGGACGCCGTGTGTTGTGTTGAGGGCGTTGGGGACGCCGTGTGTTGTGTTGATGGCGTTGGGGACGCCGGGTGTTGAGGGCGTTGGGGACGCCGTGTGTTGTGTTGATGGCGTTGGTGACGCCGTGTGTTGTGTTGAGGGCGTTGGGGACGCTGTGTTGTGTTGATGGCGTTGGTGACGCCGGGTGTTGAGGGCGTTGGGGACGCCGTGTGTTGTGTTGATGGCGTTGGGGACGCCGTGTGTTGTGTTGAGGGCGTTGGGGACGCCGTGTGTTGTGTTGATGGCGTTGGGGACGCCGGGTGTTGAGGGCGTTGGGGACGCCGTGTGTTGTGTTGATGGCGTTGGTGACGCCGTGTGTTGTGTTGAGGGCGTTGGGGACGCCGTGTGTTGTGTTGATGGCGTTGGGGACGCCGGGTGTTGAGGGCGTTGGGGACGCCGTGTGTTGTGTTGATGGCGTTGGTGACGCCGTGTGTTGTGTTGAGGGCGTTGGGGACGCTGTGTTGTGTTGATGGCGTTGGTGACGCCGGGTGTTGAGGGCGTTGGGGACGCCGTGTGTTGTGTTGATGGCGTTGGGGACGCCGTGTGTTGTGTTGAGGGCGTTGGGGACGCCGTGTGTTGTGTTGATGGCGTTGGGGACGCCGGGTGTTGAGGGCGTTGGGGACGCCGTGTGTTGTGTTGATGGCGTTGGTGACGCCGTGTGTTGTGTTGATGGCGTTGGGGACGCCGGGTGTTGAGGGCGTTGGGGACGCCGTGTGTTGTGTTGATGGCGTTGGGGACGCCGTGTGTTGTGTTGATGGCGTTGGTGACGCCGGGTGTTGTGTTGATGGCGTTGGGGACGCCGTGTGTTGTGTTGATGGCGTTGGGGACGCCGGGTGTTGTGTTGATGGCGTTGGTGACGCCGTGTGTTGTGTTGATGGCGTTGGGGACGCCGGGTGTTGAGGGCGTTGGGGACGCCGTGTGTTGTGTTGATGGCGTTGGGGACGCCGGGTGTTGAGGGCGTTGGGGACGCCGTGTGTTGTGTTGATGGCGTTGGGGACGCCGGGTGTTGTGTTGATGGCGTTGGTGACGCCGGGTGTTGTGTTGATGGCGTTGGTGACGCCGTGTGTTGTGTTGATGGCGTTGGTGACGCCGGGTATTGTGTTGATGGCGTTGGGGACGCCGGGTGTTGTGTTGATGGCGTTGGGGACGCCGGGTGTTGTGTTGAGGGCGTTGGTGACGCCGGGTGTTGTGTTGATGGCGTTGGTGACGCCGGGTGTTGTGTTGATGGCGTTGGGGACGCCGGGTGTTGTGTTGAGGGCGTTGGGGACGCCGTGTGTTGTGTTGAGGGCGTTGGGGACGCCGGGTGTTGAGGGCGTTGGGGACGCCGTGTGTTGTGTTGAGGGCGTTGGGGACGCCGGGTGTTGAGGGCGTTGGGGACGCCGGGTGTTGAGGGCGTTGGGGACGCCGGGTGTTGAGGGCGTTGGGGACGCCGTGTGTTGTGTTGAGGGCGTTGGGGACGCCGGGTGTTGAGGGCGTTGGGGACGCCGGGTGTTGTGTTGAGGGCGTTGGGGACGCCGGGTGTTGTGTTGAGGGCGTTGGGGACGCCGGGTGTTGAGGGCGTTGGGGACGCCGGGTGTTGAGGGCGTTGGGGACGCCGTGTGTTGTGTTGATGGCGTTGGGGACGCCGGGTGTTGTGTTGAGGGCGTTGGGGACGCCATTGGGTGGTGTAGTGTAGTGGCGTTTGGACGCCTGGTATCGAGTGTGGTGTTGTAGAGTATATGGTGGCGCAGGGGCGCCAGGTAGTGGTCGGTAAGGTGAGTATTGGTGTAGCAAGGTCGGTGCGTTAGGACGCAGGAAGTGGTTGTGGGGATGTGTGGCGTTATAATGTCATCATCATCATCAGTGTCATCATCAGTGTCATCATCATCACCAATCATCATCAGTGGTTGGGATGACCAGAGGTGATGGTGTGTCGGAAGTGGGTAAGTCTTATGGATAAGATGAAATGTAGATAATTGCCGAGTTGGTGGCTGCAGTAGGCGAGCCAAGTCGATACATCTGGCAAGACTCATAAAAGACTAATAAAAAATCATTATTTTCATTAAAATTTTCATTAATTAAGTCGGAGTGGGTAAGTCTTATGGATAAGATTATAAGGTAGAATTTCAAATTTCAGGTGTTGGTGGTTGCAGTGGGCGAGCCAAGTAGATATACTAATTTCTCATTAATTAAGTTGTTACAGGAATCTCGCTAGAAGCGAGCCAGTGGCAGTATGATGCTTTAGTGACATAAGTGTGAAATGATTTTAATGAGGTATTTATTGTGATAATGTATATGTATGTATATACTGTATATTACCTCATCGGCACCATTACTGAGTGTTAGGCTTGAGAAGGTCCCCCGGGATCATGTCACAGAGCTTCAGGTAGAGTAGAAGGGAAGCTATGAGGCTACACTCAGTTATTCTAGAAAAAAAGGGGGGTGGAAGTGAAGCCAACGTGACGTTATAGGCGAAATTCGCCCCCTGACATCAAAGCAGGGATAAGGGCCAGCTGCAATGGTTTTGCAGCTGCGCTCAGGCTATATATGGGGAGAGAGTAAGGAGCCGAGGGTGTCATGTAATAATGGGATCGAGCCAGGGGGCTCCGAGGGAATATTTTGCAGGTACAGCGGTCGGGAAGGTGTGAATACAGGTGGACACACTCTGGGCGGATGGGCCTAGACCAAAGAGCTGTGAGGGATCTACAGCGTTCTGGGATTGGTGCCCTGGAACGAGACGTCAGCACAGACCCAAGGGAACATGACCCTGGGGTAGGAATCTCCGTTGCTCTGGAGGCCAGGATCACGGTAGCTCAGAGCAACGATGGGACATTGACAACATTCACCAGGCTGGACAGCCTGGGTTTTGTCTGGGTCATGGAGGATCTATGACCTGGCAACCATGGGACACGAAGACAAGAGAAGTGATGCTGCCAATTGTGGAGGAGGCCAGTGAAACATTGTGTGATCATTGTAAGCCCTTATGTTAACAGTACAGGGCAAGATGTTAAATTATTAACTTGTTACTAAGGATGAAGAACCTTAGATATATATGTGTTGTGTATATATTAATGACTAGTGTCATTTCTGTTTAAGTGCCAGCATTCTGGTCCATGTAATTTTATGGTTATGTTTGTATGTAATTATATGTCAGCAGTTTAGGTATATGTGCATTGTTGGAGATGGGAAAAATTATTTCAGACTATTTTACCTGTGCTATGATGTGAATATAATGTATATGTTGGAGAAGTGTTGTGAGTCATGTCGGGGAAAATTTTAATTTATTTCATCGTGTGTATGATGAACTTTTTGGATGATTTTGTAGTTGTACACATATGGTGGGTGCATCCTCCAGGTCCTTACACTAATGGAACCATTGCAATGATGCATATGGGGACATATGCGTGTTTAAGGAGGGGAGTGGTGTTGTAATCCACAAGTTAGTAGGAATTATTAGCTAGAGGATCATTACTACAACACTTAACGAATGATGATTGGAAGTACATGTAAGTAGACAGACTATGGATCACATATCTAAGAAAGGTCAATGGATTAAGACCGAAGCTGTTTAGCCAAATTAATAATTCCGGGAAAGAGGAATTATTCTTCGTCAGGCTTCTAGGAATAAGGTTACCGCTCTAGGGATAAGGTTAATCGGATTATACCTTCCTTGAGAGGCGTGGTGAAATGATTGAGGCCATGGTTGGCTGGAGGCAGTCTGATTGTGGGAGTGGAACTGGCAAGTCCTCCGAGGTCTCCGTTTGTGGCAGCAGCGAAGTGTAGCAGACAGCTATGCGAGAGCCTGTTGTGATCTTAGTGACCAAGTTAAGTCGGCAGTATGTGAGTATTGAATGTAAGACTAACCGGGTGTGGAGCGTTGTAGTAATCATTCCGTATTAGGGACTTAGGTGGAAGTTACGAGTGTGGGTGGTGATCGCGGAGGTCAAGTGGTCTATGGGTATTGGAAGTGTATTGACCTAATAGAGTATGTTAATATATTATTATTTGTCAGAGTCTATTCTTGGTAATTAAATGACAAAACACGACGGCCTTTAAATACCTTCCATGTGTTCACTCATTGTGTTGCAGTACAAACCTAGTGGTACGCCTCAAGGGTCTGGTGTGTGTAGGAGTACACGGTGGTAGTAACGGTTGCTGAGGCAAGGTGTTATGTGTTGTGTAATCGCTGTGTTCGGAATGAACCGGGGTTCAGCGTCACGACAAACAAGTTACTTGTCAACAAGTTACTTATCAACAAGTTACTTATCAACAAGTTACTTGTCAACAAGTTACTTGTCAACAAGTTACTTGTCAACAAGTTACTTATCAACAAGTTACTTGTCAACAAGTTACTTGTCAACAAGTTACTTGTCAACAAGTTACTTGTCAACGTTACTTATCAACAAGTTACTTGTCAACAAGTTACTTGTCAACAAGTTACTTGTCAACAAGTTACTTATCAACAAGTTACTTATCAACAAGTTACTTGTCAACAAGTTACTTATCAACAAGTTACTTGTCAACAAGTTACTTGTCAACAAGTTACTTGTCAACAAGTTACTTATCAACAAGCTACTTATCAACGTTACTTATCAACAAGTTACTTATTAACAAGTTACTTGTCAACAAGTTACTTGTCAACAAGTTACTTATCAACAAGTTACTTATCAACGTTACTTATCAACAAGTTACTTATTAACAAGTTACTTGTCAACAAGTTACTTGTCAACAAGTTACTTATCAACAAGTTACTTATCAACGTTACTTATCAACAAGTTACTTATCAACAAGTTACTTGTCAACAAGTTACTTGTCAACAAGTTACTTATCAACAAGTTACTTATCAACGTTACTTATCAACAAGTTACTTATTAACAAGTTACTTGTCAACAAGTTACTTGTCAACAAGTTACTTATCATCAAGTTATTTATCAACGTTACTTATCAACAAGTTACTTGTCAACAAGTTACTTGTCAACAAGTTACTTATCAACAAGTTACTTGTCAACAAGTTACTTGTCAACAAGTTACTTGTCAACGTTACTTATCAACAAGTTACTTATCAACAAGTTACTTGTCAACAAGTTACTTGTCAACGTTACTTATCAACAAGTTACTTGTCAACAAGTTACTTGTCAACAAGTTACTTGTCAACAAGTTACTTGTCAACAAGTTACTTATCAACAAGTTACTTATCAACAAGTTACTTGTCAACAAGTTACTTGTCAACAAGTTATACCATAAAAGTTGACAATAACATGTGAAGCACAGGTGTTACACATGAAATTTAGGTAATTAATAACAAATAAACCTTACCCTTTCGGGTGGTGCTTTCCTGCATTGTAGTGATTTAATCCTAGATACACAATAGTGGCCCAGCTCAAGGAAACAACCATAGTTTTCCCTAACACTTCTCAACCAGAAAATAAACTGCCCTCAATCAGTTTACTCACATTCTCTGGATCAGAGGATGAAAGTTGAGACAACTTCTGGAATAAATTTGTTGACTCTATGGACTCAAAACTCACAATTCCTAAAACTACCAAATCCACATACCTACAGGCTCAGCTTAAAGGTGAAGCTGAAAAGGTGGTACCAAATTTGACCCTAAATAGTCAGGGTTATGATCTCTCAGTTCAGCTCCTTAAAGATAATTATGTTAACAAAGAGAGAGCTGTTACACACTTAGTCCACAGATTGTTGGACTTACCCCCCAACTAAATCAAACACTGATTATTTCGAACACGGGGGCAAGGAATGGTGCCCAAAAACTTAGGCTGGATGGTAGAAAGACGGTCTCGGTCTTTATGCAAGTCAGCGTTCAATCACGACTGTTCAAGTGGTCGACTGTTCACTTTCACCCAGGACACTCAATAGATCTGCAGTATTCATCAATCCTGGTGAGTCCACTATCTTCAAGTACACATCGTCCACGATCAATGGTTATCAGCCGCGACAGAGCTTGCCTCCCACAACACAGAAAATTACTCCAGCAAGTCCCAGGAACACATCACGACTTACGTTAGTCACTATTTGTTGCCAAGACTTGACAGAACTAAGCAAAAATGCAAAGTTCGTCTTTTCTAATCTATATAAATAAAAATGTAAATGTTCGTTTGTTCAAAATCGCTAATCTCCGAAAGTTATTCACCGATTGCTTTGAAATTTTCACACAACGTTCCATTCGCATCCGGCCAGGTTTTTATATGCATACTATATAGATGTCACGTCTGTGACGGTAAAAAAAAAAAACATGCTTTTTCTGAAAAACTGTGTTTTTCATAAAAAGCATGTTTTTTTTCTAAAAAAAAGCACGTTTTAAAAAAAGCATGTGAAAAGCATAAAAAGCATGTTTTTTTTCTGAAAAACTGTGTTTTTCATGTGAGGGAAATCTTCAAAACCTCTTTACCGATTGCTTTGAAATTTTGACACAACATTGCATTTGAATAGGAGCGTCTTTTTATATATCTACTATATACATGCCTCACCTGTGACAGGAAAAACATGCTTTTTTTGAAAAACAACACCATCTGTTGCACATAATAGCAACATGCATGCTATACTAAATATGTCACGAATTCCATTTCAATGTTTCTGATTGCATTGATAAATTGAAATTTTCATAGATATTGCTTTACTTTCAATTTGATTTAATTATTTTGTGTGAATTGCGTTGGAATTGAACTGTGTTGTTTACCATACCGTTCATTTCATGAGTATAGCTTATTTTTTTATTTTTTCATATTTTCATTTAATTTTTTAACTGTTTTTCTTATATTTCAGTGATGATAACATCAGAGCACTCGATGTTGCCAATTTTCTGATAGGAACATCAGACGATTTGGGAAGGCATTGGACGAGGGAGTGGGGAATGGTGGGGGATGGGATGGTAGGAGGGGATGGAAGTGAGAGATGGTGGAGAGGACGAGGGGACGGGGGAGTTTGGGATGGAGGGGATGGGGGAATGGAGAATGGTGGGGAGGACAAAGGGACAGGGAGTGAGGCATGGTGGGGTGGAAGAGGGGATGGTGGAGTGGGGAATGGTGGGGAGGACGAGGGAATGGTGGAGTGGGGAATGGTTGGGAGGCCGAGGAGACGGGTGAGGGGGAAATGGTTGGGAGAACTTGGGGACAGGGAAGGTTACTGTGGCTCAGCAACGCACATGCGTTGCTGAGCCACAGCAACGAGTGGCCGGGTACTGCTAGTAGTACATAATTTTTGGTCATTAATTTGTATCTAGAATTAAATACTATGAAACAAGGAACTAGATTCTAGTCCCAGCAAGGTTTGTTTTCAGTTTGTTTAAACTTTTGTTTTTTTTTAGCTTTATTTTTTCAGCCTCTGTAAAGTGAATAGTACAAAATTCTACTATCAAATTGCTGCATTCATCAATCTTTGTACTATAGTACACATAGTTACAAAAACTACTATCTAAACAGGAGGATGGGTTGATATACAACGTCAAAGGGCCAAAGTGTGTGCGTTGGGTGGGGCCATGGAGGGTCGTAGGACGGACCACAGAGGGTCGTGAGTGGGGCCACAGAACGTCGTGGGTGGGGCCACAGAGGGTCGTAGACGGGGCCACAGAGAGTCAATGGTGGGGCCATGGAGGGTCGTGGTCGGGGCCATGGAGGGTCGTGGTCGGGGCCACGGAGAGTCGTGGTGACTGTTAGTGGAGGTAGCCTTCACTCTGACTGTTCAGACATGGCGACCCTACAGGTGAGGCACAGCCAGAAGGTTACTGCAAAGGGCAAAGTCTGAAGTCGACAGCAGAAATCTATTCCAGAAAGCTACAGAAGATTACATCAGAGAGCTGCAACAGACGCAGACGAACCTTTGTAGCCGTCGTTGTTAATATCTCCAAGGCAGGCGAGGCTGTTTCCGAACCAGGCGAAGTCCTCTGTCCCTTCCAGAGTGTGTGTGACGCCATGCTGGGAGGGACGAAAGGAAAGAGAGATGGAGGGAGAGAGAGAAAAAGAGGACACATGGAATTAAGCACAACAGCATTATTACAATTGCTAATTTTCTTGTGGATCTTTCCATTCTAAGTCAAATCCCTTCTACCATCTAAGTCTGGAGGTGGAGACTCACCAGATCACTTAGTCGTTCCATTTCATTACAACGTTCCCTCAACAGGGTGACCTCTTCAGATACATACACGCATGCTACAGAAAACACGAGCATTGTAAATATACATGCAAGGACATAAATATACATGCAAGGACATAAATATACATGCAAGGACATAAATATACATGCAAGGACATAAATATACATGCAAGGACATAAATATACATGCAAGGACATAAATATACATGCAAGGACATAAATATACATGCAAGGACATAAATATACATGCAAGGACATAAATATACATGCAAGGACATAAATATACATGCAAGGACATAAATATACATGCAAGGACATAAATATACATGCAAGGACATAAATATACATGTGAGGGTTCACTTCGCCCCCATCATACTCCTGTTTAGAAATATGTAATCTTTAATTGTAGAGAGTGAAGAACTGTGTGGTCAGGAGATAGCTGTTTAACATCAAGTGATAGTGATCCAACACGACAGGTATCTACCATCTGGGTCAAAGGAGAACTATTAAACAGCTGGATGTTCAATGCTAATGCATTTGGGAGGTTAATTTCGGCAGTCTCCGTGATGTAGTGGTTAAGATGCTCACCTGGCATTTCGCGAGAGCTTTGCCCTGGGTTCGTATCCTGGCCGGGGTTGGATTTACTGGGCGCAAATCCTTAACTGTAGCCTCCGTTTAACTCAACAGTAAAATGGGTACCTGTTTGTAAAACGATTTTTCGAGGGGTCGTATTCCAGGGAACATAGGATTAAGGACTTGCCTGAAACGCTACGCGTACTAGTTGCTGTACAAGAATGTAAGAACTCTTGTATATACAAATAAGTAAATAAATAAATAAAAAATTATTTGGACAAACTCGTGAATATAGAAGGCTTCCGGTGTGCGCAACCTCCTTCGTTCGGTGGTGTGTGCGGTGATTATAATAATAATAATAATAATAATAATAATAATAATAATAATAATAATAATAATAATAATAACAATAATAATAATAATAATAATAATAATAATAATAATAATAATAATAATAATAATAATAATAATAATAATAACAATAATGATAATAATAATAATAATAATAATAATAATAATAATAATAATAATAATCTACGTAATTACAAATGTAAATGTTTGTTCAATAACGCTAATCTCCGAAAGTTCTTCACCAATTGCTCTGAAATTTTGGCACAACTTTCCATTCGCACACGAGCGTGTTTGTATATACACACTATAGATGTCACGTCTGTGACGGGTATAAACATGTTTTTTGAAAAACAGCGCCATCTGTTGAACGTAAGAGCAACACACGCTGTAATCTCTGAAAGTTCTTCACTGATTGCTTTGAAACTTTGACTCAACGGTCCATTCAAATACATACATGTTTTATATATATATATATATATGCTATATAGACGCCACACCTGTGACAGGTAAAAACATGCTTTTTTGAAAAATAGTGCCATTTGTTGCACATAAAAGCAACACACGCTATACTAAATATGTTACGATTCCATTTCAATGTTTTTGACAGCATTGATAAATTTAATTTTCATAGATTTCGACTTTTTTTTATTTTGATTTAATTATTTTGTGTGACATTGCGTTGGAATTGAGCTGTGTTGTTTACCATACCGTTCATTTCGTGAGTACAGTCTTTCTTTTCATTGTTTTTATATCGTTTTTTAACTCTTCTTATTTTTCAGTGATAATTAAGAACATCAGATCATTTGATGCTCCCATTTTTCCGATGGGAACATCAGATCATTTGGGAACGCATTGGACGAGGAAGTGGTGTGGACGAGAGGACGGGAGCAGGGGATGGTGGGGAAGATGGGGAGAAGGGGGAGAGGGAAATGGTGGGAAGGAAGAGGGGCCGGGGGAGTGGGGATGGTGGGGACGAGGGGATGGGAGAGTGGAGAATGGTGGGGAGGGTGAGGGGGGGGGGGAATGATGGGGGAGGATGAGGGGGATGGTGGAGTGGAGGGATGATTGGGCAGGACGAGGGGATGGAGGAGTGGGGAATGAGAGGAATGAGGGGAATGACGAGGGGATGGGGGAATGGTGGGGGAGTGGGGATTGGTTGGAAGGACGAGGGGACGGAGGAGGGGAGGGGAATGGTGGGGAGGACAGGGAAGGGTTGCTGTGGCTCAGCAACGCATGGCCAGGCACAGCAAGTAATAATAATAATGATTTAGAAGTAGGTACAATGGGTTTGTGAGATTACATAATATTGCTATTGTTGCATTCTTGCAAAGCCACTAAAAGGCTCAGTGTTTCGGGCAGATTGTGATGCCTTTTACAATTGCATGATAACTCAGGATGGTGTTGCGGTGTTGAATAATTCCTTCGTCTTGCAAATGAAGTGTGAGACGTCTACTGTGGGTGTTCATAGCATGTCCAATATAGCATCTGATGGAAGAGAGCACAGGCTCCAGCATTACATTTATATCCATATACTTCATAACTACAATACATTTTGTCAGAGGAAATATAAATGTTGTTTATCATAATGAGGAATGCTGTACAAGCATTGTCATAGTAAGTGACAGCACGAATTCGAGTGTTTTCACTGCAAGGTTTACAATATCAGTTATATCCCTCCAGAATTTAAAGTCCGGGTCTATAGATGGTAGAAGGTATTTACTTTGAATGAAAAATTTCCATAAGAATGCTGTTGTGTTCAATTCCATGTATATTAAAGGAAACCTGTTCTCAAAATATACGCAGAACGCAGTACTCGGCCTACTATGCAAGGCCCAATTTGCCTAATAAGCCAAGTTTCCTGAATTTATATATTTTTCTATTTTTTTTTCTTATGAAATGATAAAGCTATCCATTTCATGATGTATGAGTTCATTTTTTTAATTTGTGTTAAAACTAACGTAGATATATGACTGAACCTAACCATCCCTACCTAACCTATGTTAAGCTAACCTAAACTAACATAACTAAGTCAATAATTTATGTTCTTAATATAATATAATAATAATAATAAAAGAAATAAACAAATTTGAAAGAATTGGTTGAAAATAAAGCAAATCAAATCGGGCCTTACATAGTAGGCCAAGAAGTGCGTTCTGGCTACTAGGTACGACACATATATATATATATATATATATATATATATATATATATATATATATATATATATATATATATATATATATATATATATATATATATATATATATATATATATATATATATCACAAAATGCTATACTAATAAAATCATATAAAATTTCTAAAGATATAACCTTAATAGATTTTACAAATTTTAAATATTATTCAAACACACTGATATCCCAACAAAATGTAAGAAGTGAACAAGAAGAGCGAGCAAGCGTCATCAAAGATAACCTTAGGTACAATAACAAGGACTTTGCCGGTCTCCTTATATCCTGAGGAGAGAGGCACCCGGCCTAGAGGCGCCCCCACCACCACCTCGTCCTCCCCGTCTCCGTCCAGGTCACACGCCTCCAGGGCCGCTCCCAGCATCTCCCCGACGCCCCCTGCTCCCTCCTCCAGCAGCTCCCCGACGCCTCCTGCTCCCTCCTCCAGCAGCTCCCCGACGCCCCCTGCTCCCTCCTCCAGCAGCTCCCCGACGCCTCCTGCTCCCTCCTCCAGCAGCTCTCCGACGCCTCCTGCTCCCTCCTCCAGCAGCTCTCCGACGCCTCCTGCTCCCTCCTCCAGCAGCTCCCCGACGCCTCCTGCTCCCTCCCTCCTGCTCAGCGTCGTCAGCTCCACCACCTGCAGGAAGCGATAATTTGTGCACACCTAAATAATTTTAGAATTGATATGTGCACACTTAAGTAATTTGATAATGTGCACAAAAGTTACTGGATTTGGCAGTAAAAGGAGATTATAGATTCTAAGATCTGATCGGGAGTTTCATAACACTTCCCATTGTTTTCTGTTGTCAGGGACAGGAAGTCCATTTGATCTTTTACAATTTGCAGACCATTGCATGCTTTATTAATTACTTTTGCTTATTATTTAAAATATCCAGTAGAAGTAGATATGCTAATTTCACCATGAACATTAATTAGTTTAGTTCTTCTATGCAGATAATTATATGTATGCAAATTATCTAGTAGGTTTTAATCTTGTTGAATTTAGATGAAGTATAGGAATGCTTAAGTTAACCCTTATTTATCATATTTTGTTTACTGAAAGGTCAATATTAATATGAATAACAAGAACAAACTATGTTGTAGGCGTATGTACAAATGTATATGGAAATTTGACTCTTTTAATTTATACATCCTGTTTTGAGGGAGTTGAAGTTTCTTTGATTTGCATATATTAGTTGACACACTACCAATACACACAATTAACATTCCTTAAGAGTTAGATATTTATTCACATGTACGAAGAGTACTTTTGTATGCTAGACAGTAGCCATTGAACGAATACTCAGACATGAGCTGTTGCAGCACTGGCAAAGTTACAACAGTAACTGTTAATGACGTTTGTATGTTATGGATTGCAACCAAATGCTACTTTGCCTGTCACGTTTTTCGAGGGTAGAAATATATGCGATACGTGTAGATGTTAGGTGGTTATTCAGTAATGACAAATGATACGTTTGTTACCTATGACAGTGACGGCAGAACAGTCCATCAGACGTACAGTTTTCAACACCTGAGGGACGCTGACTGCCTCGCAAAGTTCTCAAAGTTGCTTCATAGTGTAGCCTGGTGTAGCGCACGGGCGAGTAGACTGTATCGACTCTTAACTGGCTAACTAATTAATTTTGGTTCTGTTGAGTGGCTCTCACAGTCTCAGGTATTCATAGAGTATAATCTAAACTTGTCTCCACGTGCATATATATATATATATATATATATATATATATATATATATATATATATATATATATATATATATATATATATATATATATATATATATATATATATATATATATATATATATATATATATATTGTGACAATAATCTCCTTCAAGAGATTGAGCCTGCTCTTCCCTCCACAATTACGTCGATACAACTATATAAAACTACTATGGAAGAAATGTCCAACAACGACAACAACACCAGCAAGGTTTGCCAGAGAGCAAAACGTATGCAGCCAGGGACACCTGCTCAGACTCAAACCGCCAAACTACCTGTCTTACTGCCGGCTCCCCGCTGATTGGTCGCCGGTCTGGCTGCAACTGCACTCGCCCCCCCCCATACTACTTGATGTCTGGGGCTGCCACGACCTCAGTCCTCAGAATATTCCGTGCTTTCACAGTTAACACTTCTCCCTGCTAGACGTAAGCTTTAGCGTACGTATACTGAGAGAGGTGATAGCTTAAAGCCAATATTCCAGCACCTTTCATATACTTGTATATTGCACTTCTTGTTATTTTGTCTTAACGTAACTTTTCATTGTGTCATTTAATTATTCTTATTATTTTGATTGATTGATTTTATTATACGAATTTGTTTGTCCATTTTATTCATGTTTTATTTCTTTAACGTAATTAAAATTCCATTGTTAAAATTTACTTGTGTTTTGTGTGTCTTCTCCTTACCTTACCACAGACGAAGTTCCAGATTTTCTATTTTTTTTTAATACTATGTGACGAGGCCATACCCCTAGCTTTGAACAGCTGAACACCAACGCGTTACCGTCACATATTATATGGGGGCCTGTCCTAGGAGCTTCACTCAGGTACTGGTGCCAAGTGGTAATTAATGGTAAGCGTATTTAACTTTGTTAACGTAGTTTTTACTGTTTTTCATATTCAATTTCATTTTTTATAAGGTGCGGTGTATTGTGCATTACGAGAGTAACATATAGTGAAGGTGAGACAACTTTGGATTACGTGGTGACTGTAGGCTGCAGTCATACTCTTAATTGGTCATCTCTCCCTCCGTGTTATTACTCGTGTTTACCATCTTTGTCCCTTGAATATTTCTCATTTTTGACAGATCATCATATAGGTACCCTGGTACTGTGGTCTGCCCCGGGTCAAGAGTACCCAATCTTCTGCAATCTGACTGTAGGAGGACAAAGAGGGCCATAGTTCCTCTAGCTCGAACTTTAGTTGCTGAATTGGGACCTCAGCAGCAGTTCTCGTCACCAGTTGACACCTCGCACCCCCTACACGTCAGTCAGAGATGATGATACATACAACGGTAGGGAATTAGCTTATTTTTTCAGAGCACAAAAGTTCGCTAAGTCTGTAAGTATCATATTAAATTCAGTAGGAAAAACTTGCTTTATGTCCTATAGAGACTTGGCAAGGTATGCCTACATCCTTGGACTACCAATTTTACTTTTGAGGCATTTAACTGTTTCATTTGTTTTCGAAACTCTGTTTCATTTGTTAGTAGGATTTTCTTGCCCTTATCCTCTTACATGAGTACCGGGTACAAGATTTCCTGCGCCCTTGATTTAATTTAATCATTTAACATCTTTTACTTAACTTTAATTGTTAAAGATCTCACAGGATAGGTACCAGTTGCCACGTTGCCCTGTTTCTGACATTCACTACTGAATATTCGTGTACCTTTATTTGCTAATTTCACCATGTTTCGTCTCCAAGCTTTCCGTGCAAATCCAGCAGGTGAAATAGGGACTTTAAGTCGTGCCAAGAAGACTGAATTACAAACTCTTGCACATGAGTATCAACTAGAAGTTCCCTACCAAGCCAACAAAAATGACCTACACAACCTGTTGCTGGATTACTATTTAGAGCAAGGTAAGATAGACTCTGAAACTCATGAAACTTACTATATTGCAGATAAAACTGATTTGGCAACGCTGAAACTCAAACTAGAGCTGGCCAAGATTGAACGTGAGCAGCAAAGAGAAGCAGCTGCCATACGAAGGGAAGAACAAGAACGAGAAATCACCCTCAGAGAACGTGAAACTACTTTGAGGAGAGAAGAACAAGAACGCGAAGCTGCCTTGAGGAGAGAAGAACACGAACGTGAGGTCGCATTACTCCGTGAACGTGAACGAGTACAGCTTGAAACACTCCAGGAGCGGGAACGCGTACAGCTTGAAACCAAACAACGTGAGTTGGAGATGCAACGCGAACATGACAAGCAACAAGCGACTCTAGCTCTAGAGTGTCGTCAACGAGAAATCGCCTTGGAAACTTCACACTTCACTCAACGCCAACAAGCTACTGCCAATCTTCCCGTCAGTTTTAATATATCACATGCAAGTAAGTTAATGCCATCCTTTGTAGAAGCAGAAGTTGATGTGTTCTTTACCACCTTTGAAACCCTTGCTAATCAACTCAGTTGGCCTGTCGACCAATGGGCCACACTTCTCAGAGTCCATCTTACAGGTAGAGCGGCAGTCACACTCAGTACTTTGGCGTCTGAGAATGACTACCACACTCTGAAACAAGCAGTATTAGACGCCTACCTACTTTCCACAGAAAGTTATAGAAGGAAATTCCGTGACCACCTGAAGGCAAGTACCACTACCTTCCTCGAGTTTGCTAACACGAAACGGAGGTATTTCATGAAATGGCTGGAAGCAGCACATGTCTTTACTTTTACAGAACTCGTCAACCTGATGCTTGTTGAAGAATTCTTGAGACGTGTGCCGCCTCCTGTCCGCCTCTACTTAGCAGATAAAGAAGAAACCGACTACCTGAAGTGTGCTAAGTCGGCTGACACTTACAGCCTCATCCACCGGCTGACACCCGAACCATCCTCCAGTAAGAAGTCGTGGTACAGTTACGAGAAAGTGAGCCCCGATCAAGCTAGTTCACAACTGTACTGCAAGTATTGTAGACTCTATGGACATACCATAGACAAGTGTGGTAAGTCTCAATACAAGGGAACCACTGACCAACAAAAACCCAAACCAACTCCTCCTAAGTCCGGTAAGCCTGTGATGAATGTTGGTGTTAATGTTAATGATCTTTCTCTTTTCAGTAACCACCTGTATACTGGAACTGTCTCTGCCAACGGTTCAAATCCGGAGGGACGTTTCAAATTGAAGATCTTGAGGGACACAGCGGCTCTTCAATCGATCATCTTGAAGTCGGCTGTGCCCAACATCACCTACACCGGAGAAACTGTCTTCATCACTGACCTCACTGCTACCACTCCATACCCTCTCGCCAGAGTCCACCTGGATTGTCCCTACGTGAACGGGGAAGTCCAAGTCGCCGTCAGGTAAAAGCCTTTTCCCATGCCTGGAGTGCAACTTCTCCTAGGCAACGACTTGGCAGAAGACCTGCAACCGACCAACCTGATCGTCATGGACAAACCCCAGGTGTGTAACTCTGTGCCAAGTAACCCTATTCTAGAGTATGTTCCAGCAGAGGTTCAAGAGAGTGATGAAGTTTCTCCTCCGGTTCTCGTGACCACCCGTGCACAAGCCGCACGTCCACAGCCAGCTGACTCTACTGCTACCGCTGTCCCTCAAGACCCTCAGAAACTCCCCCCGCATCTGACCAAGTTGGAGTTCCGTAAGTTGCAGAGGGAAGATCTTACTTTAACGCCATTGTTTTTCCAGGCTGAGACTCAACCCGACAGTATTCCTGGGTTCTTCCTAGAGAACGACTTGCTCTACCGTAGATATAGACCCAGTAAACTGAAGGAGGAGGACGATTGGGCCAACATCGAACAACTTGTGATTCCCACCAGCCTGCGGCCCACTATTCTACACCTGGCCCACGGAGCACTCTCCCACTACGGCTTCAACAAGACTTACCATGGAATTCGTCAAGACTACTACTGGCCAGGTATGGTAAATAACGTCAAACAGTACGTAAAACAGTGTCATACATGTCAGATGGCAGGCAAACCGAACGTCTCCATTCCCAGAGCGCCACTGATTCCCATACAGGTGCCTGCGGAACCTTTCCACAGACTCATAATAGACTGTGTCGGTCCTTTACCTCGGACCAGTTCAGGTAACGCCTACATCCTAACCATCCTGTGTCCTACCACCAGATTTCCCATAGCAGTTCCAGTGAAGAACATCACGGCTGCTACGGTTATAAAACATCTATTGAAGATCTTCACTCAATACGGATTTCCCAGGGAGATTCAGAGCGACTGTGGTACCAACTTCACCAGTGATCTCTTCAAAAGGACACTGGAGGAGTTCAACATCAAACAGGTATTGTCCAGCCCCTATCATCCTGCTTCACAGGGTTCTCTTGAACGTAGTCATCAGACAATCAAAGCACTCTTGAAAAAGTTTTGTAGTGAAACCTCGAAGGATTGGGATAAGCAGATTGACCTTATAATGTGTATTTACAGAAGTCTCCCCAATGAGTCCCTAGGAGTATCTCCTTATGAGATGCTCTACGGCCGTAAGTGCCGTACTCCCCTTAAGGCTTTCAAAGACTCTCTCCGAGATGCCACCTTCAGTGAGCATCAGAATGTGCCCCAGTTTCTTCAAAACCTTCAACACATTCTAGAGAGAGTCCACCGTTTTGCCCATGATAATCTATTGAAAGCCCAGGAGAGAATGAAGACTCATTACGACCAGACCAGCAAAGTAAGAAAATTCAAGCCGGGAGACTTCGTCCTTGCATATTTCCCTATCCCAGGTTCACCTTTACAAAACAGGTTTTCAGGACCCTACTGCGTCAAAGAGTGCAGGAATAATAACAACTACGTAATAGAGACTCCAGATAGGCGGCGGAAGACCCAGCTGTGCCACGTCAACCTCCTGAAGCAATATAATGGTACTCCTCCCACTGTCCTAATTAACTATTCCACCTTCAAAGAACCCTTCATCCACAGTGAGACCTTCGCAGCTTCTCCTCCCGAAAGCACTGACAAGGAGTCAGCGCTTTCTAATTCCGAAATCCTTAATGATCTTCCCAAATGCTTTCAGGATAATAATCGTGCTCCTTTGCCCTATTCTAATTCCACTCTCACCTCGTCAGATAAGCCCTTCATCCTCCATGTCGACGCCAATGGTACCGACGTTGGTGGTGTCGCGATGCAACAACGAGGCGAGGAGAATACACCTGTCAGCGACTACTGCTACAAGGAACTACGGAACAATTGGCAAGGAGCTACTCTTCCTCATCCTGAAGCTCCAGCACTTCACTCCACACCTGAAAAGTGCTCGGTCCACCATCAACACGGACCACACCACCCTACACCTCCTGCAGCACGCCCACTTCTCATCTCAACGTCTTCTACTATGGGCTTGCTAACTGCAGAAATTCAACCTGGAGACACGCTATACCAAGATTCCGACAACATCTTAGCCAATGATCTCTCCAGAGTTTATGAAGTAGAAGCGACTCCATCCATTACTCCACCACATAACGACGTACTTCTTCCAGAACCGCAGGCTTCGGGGGAGAGTTGTGACAATAATCTCCTTCAAGAGATTGAGCCTGCTCTTCCCTCCACAATTACGTCGATACAACTATATAAAACTACTATGGAAGAAATGTCCAACAACGACAACAACACCAGCAAGATTTGCCAGAGAGCAAAACGTATGCAGCCAGGGACACCTGCTCAGACTCAAACCGCCAAACTACCTGTCTTACTGCCGGCTCCCCGCTGATTGGTCGCCGGTCTGGCTGCAACTGCACTCGCCCCCCCCCATACTACTTGATGTCTGGGGCCGCCACGACCTCAGTCCTCAGAATATTCCGTGCTTTCACAGTTAACACTTCTCCCTGCTAGACGTAAGCTTTAGCGTACGTATACTGAGAGAGGTGATAGCTTAAAGCCAATATTCCAGCACCTTTCATATACTTGTATATTGCACTTCTTGTTATTTTGTCTTAACGTAACTTTTCATTGTGTCATTTAATTATTCTTATTATTTTGATTGATTGATTTTATTATACGAATTTGTTTGTCCATTTTATTCATGTTTTATTTCTTTAACGTAATTAAAATTCCATTGTTAAAATTTACTTGTGTTTTGTGTGTCTTCTCCTTACCTTACCACAGACGAAGTTCCAGATTTTCTATTTTTTTTTAATACTATGTGACGAGGCCATACCCCTAGCTTTGAACAGCCGAACACCAACGCGTTACCGTCACAATATATATATATATATATATATTATTTTATTAAATATGACCGAAAAAGTAAGATTAATAATTCTAACACGAATTTTCTCAATCTTTCGTACATTATGCTTCACTGTTGGAGGTAAATCAAAAATCACTTCTCCAAAATTCATTTTTATTTCTAGTCTGACGCGACACGGGCGCGTTTCGTAAAACTTATTACATTTTCAAAGACTTCATAAATACACAACTGATTAGAACTTGCGTTTCCCTGATTTTATATCTACATTTGAGTGAGGTGGGAAGGGTGATGTGGCATTACATTTGAGTGAGGTGGGAAGGATGATGTGGCATTAGAGGATATTAATAGGGTATTAAAAGTATCAACACAAGACAGAACACGAAACAATGGATATTGAATAGAAGTGTTTGTAGAAAGCCTATTGGTCCATATTTCTTGATGCTTCTATATTGGAGCGGAGTCTTGAGGTGGGTAGAATATAGTTGTGCAATAATTGGCTGTTGATTGCTGGTGTTGACTTCTTGATGTGTAGTGCCTCGCAAACGTCAAGCCGCCTGCTATCGCTGTATCTATCGATGATTTCTGTGTTGTTTACTAGGATTTCTCTGGCGATGGTTTGGTTATGGGAAGAGATTATATGTTCCTTAATGGAGCCCTGTTGTTTATGCATCGTTAAACGCCTTCTCTTTCTAGGCGTTTAACGATGCATAAACAACAGGGCTCCATTAAGGAACATATAATCTCTTCCCATAACCAAACCATCGCCAGAGAAATCCTAGTAAACAACACAGAAATCATCGATAGATACAGCGATAGCAGGCGGCTTGACGTTTGCGAGGCACTACACATCAAGAAGTCAACACCAGCAATCAACAGCCAATTATTGCACAACTATATTCTACCCACCTCAAGACTCCGCTCCAATATAGAAGCATCAAGAAATATGGACCAATAGGCTTTCTACAAACACTTCTATTCAATATCCATTGTTTCGTGTTCTGTCTTGTGTTGATACTTTTAATACCCTATTAATATCCTCTAATGCCACATCATCCTTCCCACCTCACTCAAATGTAATGCCACATCACCCTTCCCACCTCACTCAAATGTAGATATAAAATCAGGGAAACGCAAGTTCTAATCAGTTGTGTATTTATGAAGTCTTTGAAAATGTAATAAGTTTTACGAAACGCGCCCGTGTCGCGTCAGACTAGAAATAAAAATGAATTTTGGAGAAGTGATTTTTGATTTACCTCCAACAGTGAAGCATAATGTACGAAAGATTGAGAAAATTCGTGTTAGAATTATTAATCTTACTTTTTCGGTCATATTTAATAAAATATGTCTACAGGAAAGACTGCTACCAAAATATACTAATATATATATTAGTATATTTTGGTAGCAGTCTTTCCTGTAGACATATATTATTAAATATGACCGAAAAAGTAAGATTAATAATTCTAACACGAATTTTCTCAATCTTTCGTACATTTCTTTTCACTGTTGGAGGTAAATCAAAAATCAATTCTCCAAAATTCATTTTTATTTCTAGTCTAGAAATAAGACTAGATTTCTAGACTAGAAATAAAAATGAATTTTGGAGAATTGATTTTTGATTTACCTCCAACAGTGAAAAGAAATGTACGAAAGATTGAGAAAATTCGTGTTAGAATTATTAATCTTACTTTTTCGGTCATATTTAATAATATATATATATATATATATATATATATATATATATATATATATATATATATATATATATATATATATATATATATATATATATATATATATATATATATATGCACGTGGAGACAAGTTTAGATTATACTCTATGAATAGAGTATACTCTGAATAGAGTATAATATACTATGAATATACTATGAATAGAGTATACTCTATACTCTATGAATTATTCTCTATAGTTGTGCATTAATGCACAACTATATTCTACCCACCTCAAGACTCCGCTCCAATATAGAAGCATCAAGAAATATGGACCAATAGGCTTTCTACAATCACTTCCATTTCAATACCCATTGTTTCGTGTTCTGTCTTGTGTTGATGAAATTAATACCCTATTAATGCCACCTCTTGTTCTGTCTTGTGTTGATGAAATTAATACCCTATTAATGCCACCTCACCCCATCCACCTCACTCAAATGTAGATATAAACAAAATCGGAGATGCGTAAGTTCTATTCAGTTGTGTATTTGTAAACTAAAGTCTTTGAAAATGTAATAAGTTTTACGAAACGCGCTCCTGTCGCGTCAGACTAGAAATAAAAATGAATTTTGGAGAATTGATTTTTGAATTACCTCCAACAGTGAAAAGAAATGTACGAAAGATTGAGAAAATTCGTGTTAGAATTATTAATCTTACTTTTTCGGTCATATTTAATAATATATGTCTACAGGAAAGACTGCTACCAAAATATACTAATATATATATATATATATATATATATATATATATATTTATAGTTCTAAAGTTGTATAACTTCACTCTCGTGTTTAGGAGAGTTGTGCATCAAGCATAGACACAGTGTTCTCCCATATTAACAGGGACTTGATAAAAAACGTAAAAATGACCCCTCACTTGCTCTAGTGCTTGGTGCAGTGGGTTAAGGCGTACCTGTTATGCCAGTTGCTGGAAGGCTTCTGTGCTGGCTAGGGTAGGGTTCGAGTCTCCTGGTGGGAAAGTGTTCTAAAGTTGTATATATATATATATATATATATATATATATATATATATATATATATATATATATATATATATATATATATATATATATATATATATATATATATATATATATATATATACTTACGTAATTGTGCTTGCGGGGGTTGAGCTCTGGCTCTTTAGTCCCCACCTCTCAACTGTCAATCAACTAATGTATAGGTTCCTCAGCCTACCAGGCTCTATCATATCTACACTTGAAGCTGTGTATGGAGTCAGCCTCCACCACATCACTGTCTAATGCATTCCATTTGTCTACTACTCTAACACAGAAAAAATTCTCTCTAACGTCTCTATGGCTCATTTGGGCAGTCAAATCCCACCTGTGTCCCCTAGTGCGTGTGCCCTTTGTGGTGAATACTCTGTCTTTATCTACCCTATCAATTCCTCTGAGAATCTTGTATGTGGTGATCATGTCCCCTCTAACTCTTCTGTCTCCCAGTGATGTGAGGTTTAATTCCCGTAGTCTCTCCTCGTAGCTCATACCCCTCAGTTCGGGTACTAGTCTGGTGGCAAATCTTTGAACCTTTTCCAGTTTAATCTTATGCTTGACTTGATATGGACTCCATGCTGGAGCCTCATACTTCAGGATTTGTCTGACATATGTGGTATACAAAGTTCTGAAAGATTCCTTACACAAGTTTCTAAAGGCCGTTCTTATGTTAGCCAACCTGGCATATGCCGCTGATGTTATCCTCTTGATATGGGCTTCAGGGGACAGGTCTGGAGTGATATCAATCCCCCCAGGTCTTTCATCTGGTCTCCTGCTCCCTACACCTATCTTCATTACATTGCATTTGCTTGGGTTAAACTCTAACAACCTTTTGTTCGACCATTCCTGCAGCTTATCAAGGTCTTCTTGAAGCCTCAAGCTGTTCTCCTCTGTCTTAATCCTTCTCATAATTTTGGCATCGTCAGCAAACCTTGAGAGGAATGAGTCTATACCCTCTGGGAGATTATTTACGTATATCAGAATCAGGATAGGTCCGAGTACAGAGCCCTGTGGGACTCCACTATTGACTTCACGCCAATCTGAGGTCTCACCCCTCACTGTAACTCTCTGCTTCCTATTGCTTAGGTACTCCCTTATCCACTGGAGAGCCCTACCAGTTACTCCTGCCTGTTTCTCCAGCTTATGCATCAGCCTTTTATGGGGTACTGTGTCAAAGGCTTTCCGACAGAAAAAAAATGCAGTCCGCCCATCCTTTTCTTTCTTGCTTAATCTTTGTCACCTGATCGTAGAATTCTATTAAGCCTGTAAGGCAAGATTTACCCTCCCTGAACCCATGTTGATGGGTTGTCAGGAAGTCCCTTCTCTCCAGATGTGTTACTAGTTTTTTCTCACGATCTTCTCCATCACCTTGCATAGTATACAATTTAAGGACACTGGCCTGTAGGTCAGCGCCTCTTTTCTGTCATAATTTTTGCATATTGGGACTACATTAGCCGTCTTCCATAATTCTGGTAGGTCTCCCGTTTCCAGTGATCTACTATACACTATGGAGAGTGGCAAGCAAAGCGCTCCTTTAAACTCTTTCAATACCCATGGTGAGATTCCATTCGGGCCAACAGCCTTTCTCACGTTCAGCTCCAACAGGTACCTCTTGACCTTATCTCTTGTAATTTCGGACCCTTCCAAGGTCGCCTGGTTTACTGCCAGCTCTCCTAGCGCAGTGACGGAGGGGCCTCGTAGCCTGGTGAAGGGCCTCGTAGCCTGGTGGATAGCGCGCAGGACTCGTAATTCTGTGGCGCGGGTTCGATTCCCGCACGAGGCAGAAACAAATGGGCAAAGTTTCTTTCCCCCTGAATGCCCCTGTTACCTAGCAGTAAATAGGTACCTGGGAGTTAGTCAGCTGTCACGGGCTGCTTCCTGGGGGTGGAGGCCTGGTCGAGGACCGGGCCGCGGGGACACTAAAGCCCCGAAATCATCTCAAGATAACCTCAAGATAACCTAACCTCTCCTTGTTCTATTGTGAAGACCTCCTGGAACCTCTTGTTGAGTTCTTCACACACTTCTTTGTCATTCTCTGTGTACCTGTCCTCACCAGTTCTAAGTTTCATCACCTGTTCCTTCACTGTTGTTTTCCGCCTGATGTGACTGTGTAGTAGCTTTGGTTCGGTCTTGGCTTTATTAGCTATTTCATTTTCATACCTTTTCTCAGTTTATCTTCTGTGTGTGTGTGTGTGTGTTTACTAGTTGTGTTTTTTTTTTACGGGGGTTGAGCTTTGCTCTTTCGGCCCGCCTCTCAACTGTCAATCAACTGTTTACTAACTACTTTTTTTTTTCTTTTTTTTTCCACACCACACACACACACACACACACACACCAGGAAGCAGCCCGTGACACCTGACTAACTCCCAGGTACCTATTTGCTGCTAGGTAACAGGGGCATTCAGGGTGAAAGAAACTTTGCCCATTTGTTTCTGCCTCGTGCGGGAATCGAACCCGCGCCACAGAATTACGAATCCTGCGCGCTATCCACCAGGCTACGAGGCCCCTGTGTGTGTGTGTGTGTGTGTGTGTGTGTGTGTGTGTGTGTGTTTACTAGTTGTGTTTTTGCGGGGGTTGAGCTTTGCTCTTTCGGCCCTCCTCTCAACTGTCAATCAACTGTTTACTAACTACTTTTTTTTCCCCACACCACACACACACACCCCAGGAAGCAGCCTGTGACAGCTGACTAACTCCCAGGTACCTATTTACTGCTAGGTAACAGGGGCACTTAGAGTGAAAGAAACTTTGCCCATTTGTTTCTGCCTCGTGCGGGAATCGAACCCGCGCCACAGAATTACGAGTCCTGCGCGCTATCCACCAGGCTACGAGGCCCCTTCCACCAGGCTACGAAGCCCCTCGTAGGGTGTGTGTGTGTGTGTGTGTGTGTGTGTGTGTGTGTGTGTTTATAGGTTGTAGTTAATTATTGCTGTTTCAAGTAAAACCATGTGTTGTTACAGGTTTATTAGTTATTATCAAATTCAGGCACCGTTTGAAGAGATGGGTTGTTCTTCCTGTCACTTGTACCCAGATGCAGTTGGGACTTGCTTAACTGTCTCAAGTGAACAGCTCCTCAAACAAGAAGTTTAACATCTGTCAACCCTTAAAATCTTATGTTATCTTGCGGGTGCAAAATGAGGGAATCTTTTAAGAACAGTATCAATATTTGATAAATAGTGTTTTCCTAACTCAAACAATGTGGGGTTTATTATTCAACACATATTTCTAATGTTTCTCAGATGTTCACATTCTCTCAGGTAGTGGTCAAGGCGGTGTCCCTCACTCTCATCACAGATTCTGCAACTCCGCTGTTCAACTGTTGTTTCCATTCCGAATCTCCATGGATATTTGTATCCAAGACAGATTCTTGCTATTACTGAATCTCTCCCTCGGTTACAACCTCCTCGTCCATAATGATTGGGATTGTCAGCTGCAACCATGTTGTACCATCGTACAGATTTGCTGATTTGTGCTTCTATTCTCTTTTCCTCAGTTACCTCGTCACGGTGATGTTGCCTGACAATATCTCTAATTTGTAGAAGAGTCTTGGGTATGAAGTATTCAATATGGTCTCCTTCAGCGCCTTCAGCACCCAGCACATCTGCTCGTTCATTTCCACATATTCCAACATGGGAGCGGATCCACCGAAACTTGACGACTCCTCAATGGTAGGTTAGTACCCTAACAGCTCTCTTAATTTCAGCGACTATCGGAAGATTTTCTGCCCGATTTTTACATAGGCTTTGTAACGCTGCTATTGAATCAGTGCAGATCACTGCGCCATTAGTGTTCCGTTCAAGGAATCTTAACGCCATGACAGTGGCAGTTAGCTCTGCTTGCGTTGAAGAGGCATAGTTCTCAATATGTGCTTTTGTCTTCATTTCTGCGTTAAAAGGCATTATTCCTAATTACAGTGTATGCTGCACCAGCCCTGCCATTGACAGGATTAGATGACCCATCAGTGTAGATTTGATCTAATTCATCTCCGGCTTCTTTATAAATTTCCTCGAGATACTTGTGCCTCATTTCTTGTGGTGTCATGTTGGACTTTTTCGTTGCCATTTCATTGATGATAATCTTGCATGAGTCATCCTCCCAGGGAGGTAACCTCTCTACAGGCAGGAGCTCACAGGCTTGCTCAAGCAGGTGAAGTTTTTCAAGGTAGCAGACTGATCTGTGATGCCATTTTTTGCTTCTCCTGTTTTCTCCTGTAAGTAACACAGAACTCAGTTTTTTCTTGGCAATATCATTGTAATGGGGATCTCTGGCTATCTTAATTGTAAGCTTAGCATTCAGTTCCTTAATTCTGCTTTTAACACTGGGGAGGGACAACTCCTCTCGTAGATTAGACGTTTTGGCAGTTCTTGGGACTCCAAGAATGATTGTCATGGCTTCATTTTGTATGCTTTCTAGCCTTTTCATATCGCTTTGGGAGTAGGTGCATCGAACTGGTGCGGCATAGTCTATGAGCACACATAGGCTGTGTACATCATTTTAAGCACGGCAATAGTCCATTGTCCATCCCAGGTCATAGCTGTCAGTGCCTTGAGTCGACTTTTGCATATTCTTATGAGTTGGTTGAGCTCCTCTTTCCTCCCCTTGTTAGAGCCGACAGTGACGCCAAGGTACCGATAGTGGTCAACCCATTCAAGTGTTACATCATTAATTTGTAGTTCTTCATTTGCCCCCCGCTTGTGATGGGAGTATGCTTTTGTCTGGTTTGAGGAGAGAGAAACCGAGCTCAATACATTTCCTTCCAAGGAGTTCAATGGACTGTTTAATTTTTCCCAATATGGAAGCTTGTATAAGGACATCATCTGCATACCCCACTTGATGCGTCCCTTCCGGAAAATCAATATTTGCAATAGCGTTCATTGCAAACACGTTCATTGTTCATTTCATTACACTATTCAAGTACAATGAATAGTGTGGGGCTTAAGACTCTGCCTTAGGGGGTCCGGAGTTCCATCTTCATCGTTCTTGAGACTTCTCCATTGAAGCAGACCTTGGCTTTCCTCCCTATGAGGTAGTCTTCAACCCATTTCATGAGTCTCCCCTTGACACCCATGCATGCAAGCTCGTCCAGGATCGCAATCCCCTGTGCTTTGTTGAAGGCTCCTTTAATGTCAACAAATACAGAGTACCTAGCCGTGTCATTAGCCAAGTAATGAACTATACAATTTGCTGTGCTCCGTCCTTTAACAAGTCCATTGACCCCCTCCCCTAACCTGCCTATTTTGTGCAACAGGCGGTTTAGGATGATCCTTTCAAGAATCTTTCAAGTGCATGACTGATAGGTCTGTAATTGTTAGGGTCATTGGGCTTCGGTATGGGAACAATTATTGCGTGTTTCCATTGTGTGGGCAACACTCCACTTAGGAATGACTTGTTAAACAGGTGGAGCAGTGGATTCATAGACACTTCACACAGTGTATTGAGTATGTCGTAGGTGGCGCCATCCTCACCAGGTGAAGTACTTTTACCCTTTTTCATAGCGCCCCTTACTTCTGGCTGTGACTGGTTGCCCATACTCGTCATCACAAGACTGTGCTCTTGTTATCCTAATTCTTCTGTCATTATGTCGCAGGAGCTGTTCCCTGCTGATTTCTGCTGGGAGGGAGGAGGAGGATGTTGCATCACTCCACTTGTGAGTAAATTCTTCAGCCTTATCCATGGGATAAGGCACTCCAACCACCACCTTCTGAAGCTCATAAGCAATCCAGTTGGGATCGCTCCATTGTCGATCAAGCAACTGCGATATGCCTAGAAGCTGCGACAACACCTAGGGTGCAAAACCCCCAAACAGTTCCCTAATTACCGGGTACTGCCATGCCCGGAAGGCATGGCAGGATGTGCAGAATACCCCAGTTTAAGAGCAGAGGTGCAATAGTTACTCTGAGAGAGAATTCTATCAACATCAGAGGCCCGAGACTGTTAAACACGCTTCCACTACATAACTGGCCGACCCCTCACAGTGTTCAAGAGAGAGAACTCGATAAGCATCTCCAAAGGATACCTGATCAACCAGGTTGTGATTCATACGTCAGGCTGCAAGCAGCCGCGTCCAACAGCCTAGTTGACCAGTCCAGCAACCAGGAGGCCTGGTCGAGAACCGTACCACGGGGACGCTAAGCTCCGAAATCATCTCAAGGTAAGAGTACCTGTTTACGGCACAAGGTGAACAGTTGTATTAGGTGAAAGGAAATGTTACCAAAATCATGTGTAATTTAGAGGTCACTCACGTGTCCTCTGCTGCTGCAGGAGGTCGTCACCACCAGGTCCTTGGAGCCCTTCAAGGTCGTAGTCATGGCCCAGGCTTCGTAGGGCGCTCCTCCACACTCCCGTGACAAGCTCCTCTCCTCTGGGAGCAGGTCGTCGTCCAGGTCAAACCTGAGAACGTGTCCTGCAGAGGGGAAGTGTTCCTGGCGTCAGAGATCTTTGTCATCAGTACAGATAATGAAATATTTACTGCTCTGACCGTACAGGTAAATATGTCCTAGACCATTAATAAGTAGAGGAAAGGTGTCTTTCATCATCTACCAGTAGACAAACATATCATTGCTCCTCTACCAGTAGACAAGCATATAACTGATTATCTACCACTAGACAAACATATAATTCATCATCTACCAGTAGACAAACATATCATTCATCATCTACCAGTTGACAAACATATCATTGCTCCTCTACCAGTAGACAAGCATATAATTGATTATCTACCACTTGACAAACATATAATTCATCATCTACCAGTAGACAAACATATCATTCATCATCTACCAGTAGACAAACATATCATTCATCATCTACCAGTAGACAATGGTGTGTGTGATCCTTCACCAGTGCACACGGAGGGGGTCATTAATCACTGGTCAACAGGCACAAAGGTTTCTCTCATTCTCCTCCTGTAGAATTTGCCTTTATTAAGTCAACAGATATCACGTAACTTAAGATATCCGATCACAAAAAAGAGTTATTAACCTTCTAACTGACGAAAACTAACAATTACAAGTTTAGATTCTTTAGTCTTTGTAACCATGTGTCTTTGTAACCATGTGTCTTTGTAACCATGTGTCTTTGTAACCATGTGTCTTTGTAACCACGTGTCTTTATAACCACGTGTCTTTGTAACCATGTGTCTTTGTAACCATGTGTCTTTGTAACCACGTGTCTTTGTAACCATGTGTCTTTGTAACCACGTGTCTTTGTAACCACGTGTCTTTGTAACCACGTGTCTTTGTAGCCACGTGTCTTTGTAACCACGTGTCTTTGTAACCACGTGTCTTTGTAACCATGTGTCTTTGTAACCACGTGTCTTTGTAACCACGTGTCTTTGTAACCATGTGTCTTTGTAACCACGTGTCTTTGTAACCACGTGTCTTTGTAACCACGTGTCTTTGTAACCATGTGTCTTTGTAGCCACGTGTCTTTGTAACCACGTGTCTTTGTAACCATGTGTCTTTGTAACCACGTGTCTTTGTAACCACGTGTCTTTGTAACCACGTGTCTTTGTAGCCACGTGTCTTTGTAGCCATGTGTCTTTGTAGCCACGTGTCCTTGTAACCATGTGTCTTTGTAACCAAGTGTCTTTGTAAACACGTGTCTTTGTAACCACGTGTCTTTGTAACCACGTGTCTTTGTAGCCACGTGTCTTTGTAACCATGTGTCTTTGTAACCACGTGTCTTTGTAACCATGTGTCTTTGTAACCACGTGTCTTTGTAACCACGTGTCTTTGTAACCACGTGTCTTTGTAACCACGTGTCTTTGTAACCACGTGTCCTTGTAACCACGTGTCTTTGTAACCACGTGTTCTTGTAACCACGTGTCCTTGTAACCACGTGTCTTTGTAACCACGTGTCTTTGTAACCACGTGTCTTTGTAACCACGTGTCCTTGTAACCACGTGTCTTTGTAACCACGTGTTAGGACGTTCTACATTTAATTTACTGGTTGGCGGCGTGGGGTTCCACGCCAGCACTACGTACTCTAGCACAGGGCGCTGTATACGGTGGCCATTATCCTGAATGGACCTCAGTTAAGAACTGTGTAATTACACCTGCCAACCCCCATCAACACCTTTGGTGTTATCAGCTCCTGTGGGCCTCGGTCAAAAGGTTAGATTTGACGGCTGGCACCCCTGGATGCTTGAATTTTAAGGCGTTAGTGGCTGATATTTTTAAACGCGGTTCGACTCCTCTGACGGTAGAGTGCCGGTCTGGATTCATGCAGGTCGGCGTTCAATCCCCGACCGTCCACAAGTGGTTGGTTAACATTCCTTCCTTCTCCGTCCCATTCACAATCTTTATCCTGACCCCTTCCCAGTGCTGTATAGTCGTAATGGCTTCGCGCTTTCTCCTGATAGTTCCGTTCCTCTGACACATCACCTGATCTTA
This sequence comes from Procambarus clarkii, assembly GCF_040958095.1. Classification (NCBI taxonomy): domain Eukaryota; kingdom Metazoa; phylum Arthropoda; class Malacostraca; order Decapoda; family Cambaridae; genus Procambarus; species Procambarus clarkii. The sequence goes on from NC_091229.1 coordinate 13,739,448, forward strand.
TCATCATTATCTCGCCAGCACTGAACTCCAGCCTCACCTCTCACACCAGCCTCACCTCTCACACCAGCCTCACCTCTCACACCTGCCTCACCTCTCACACCTGCCTCACCTCTCACACCTGCCTCACCTCTCACACCAGCCTCACCTCTCACACCTGCCTCACCTCTCACACCAGCCTCACCTCTCACACCTGCCTCACCTCTCACACCTGCCTCACCTCTAACACCAGCATCACCTCTCACACCTGCCTCACCTCTCACTCCAGCCTCACCACTCACACCAGCATCACCTCTCACACCTGCCTCACCTCACTCCAGCCTCGCCTCTCACACCAGCCTCACCTCTCACACCAGCCTCACCTCTCACACCAGCCTCACCTCTCACACCTGCCTCACCTCTCACACCGGCCTCACCTCTCACACCTGCCTCACCTCTCACACCAGCCTCACCTCTCACACCAGCCTCACCTCTCACACCTGCCTCACCTCTCACACCAGCCTCACCTCTCACACCAGCCTCACCTCTCACACCTGCCTCACCTCTCACACCTGCCTCACCTCTCACACCAGCCTCACCTCTCACACCAGCCTCACCTCTCACACCTGCCTCACCTCTCACACCTGCCTCACCTCTCACACCAGCCTCACCTCTCACACCAGCCTCACCTCTCACACACCTGCCTCACTTCTCACACCTGCCTCACCTCTCACACCAGCCTCACCTCTCACACCTGCCTCACCTCTCACACCAGCCTCACCTCTCACACCAGCCTCACCTCTCACACCAGCCTCACTTCTCACACCTGCCTCACCTGTCACACACCTGCCTCACTTCTCACACCAGCCTCACCTGTCACACACCTGCCTCACCTGTCACACACCTGCCTCACCTCTCACACCAGCCTCACCTCTCACACCAGCCTCACCTCTCACACCTGCCTCACCTCTCACACACCTGCCTCACTTCTCACACCTGCCTCACCTCTCACACCAGCCTCACCTCTCACACCAGCCTCACCTCTCACACCAGCCTCACCTCTCACACCAGCCTCACCTCTCACACCAGCCTCACCTCTCACACCAGCCTCACCACTCACTCTAGCCTCACCTCTCACACCAGCCTCCTTTAGGCCTAGCACGCGACGAAACTACAACGTTGCTACCATGTTTCGAACACGTTTTTAACACCTGACTCGTTTGTAGCAACGTTCTGATGCGTCATAAAAATGTTATAACAAGATGTAACAACAATGTTACAAGTTGTAACAGGCGGAAAATAGGGACAGTTACTTTGTGTGTGTTTGCAGGGTTCTCATATTTGTATTCGTGCCCCCCCCCCAAACACACACAAATAGGTGAAGCAGTAGCCAACTTCTAACTCCTGTTAGTAAGCTTAGATCCATATTTTTTCCCCACAGCTCAAGCTTTACCCACTTACGCACCCCCCCCTCCCCATCCTTCTCATCCTCCCCATCCTCAACATCCACCCCATCCTCCCCATGCTGCCCAACCTCCCCATCCACCCCATCCTCCCCATCCTGCCCAACCTCCCCATCCACCCCATCCTCCCCATCCTGCCCAACCTCCCCATCCTCCCCATCTTGCCCAACGCTGCCCTAACACCAGCATCTTAGACAAGCATGCAAGTCCTTCAGAACACAGGGTATGTAAGGGAAGCTTCTGTAATAACAGGATGGAGAGTAGAGATAGGGAGGGAGAGTGTAGATAAGGAGGGAGAGTAGAGATAGAGAGAGAGAAAGAAGAGATAGGGAGAGAGAGAAAACATCCTGATCAATATTTAAGAATGTTCATATTTCATAAACAGGAACCATACAATCAGGAGCAAAGATGATACAGTTATCAATCATCAGAGGGGGGGGGGGAAGGAGGGGCACAGGAGCTGGAGCTTAATCTCGCGTAAACAAAGTAGATAAGAATAGCTATATAAAACTGTCCAGTTAAGAACAGTCGGGTAGGAATTGCTGGAAAGCAAAACAACAGCTAAAACTAAACTGATAAGAAAAGCAAGGTGAAAACGCTAAGTCAAACCAGGTAAGACCAGCCAGGTAAGACCAGCCAGGTAAGACCAGCCAGGTAAGACCAGCCAGGTAAGACCAGCCAGGTAAGACCAGCCAGGTAAGACCAGCCAGGTAAGACCAGCCAGGTAAGACCAGCCAGGTAAGAACAGCCAGGTAAGACCAGCCAGGTAAGACCAGCCAGGTAAGACCAGCCAGGTAAGAACAGCCAGGTAAGACCAGCCAGGTAAGACCAGCCAGGTAAGAACAGCCAGGTAATAACAGCCAGGTAAGAACAGCCAGGTAAGAACAGCCAGGTAAGACCAGCCAGGTAAGACCAGCCAGGTAAGAACAGCCAGGTAATAACAGCCAGGTAATAACAGCCAGGTAAGAACAGCCAGGTAAGAACAGCCAGGTAAGAACAGCCAGGTAAGACCAGCCAGGTAAGACCAGCCAGGTAATAACAGCCAGGTAATAACAGCCAGGTAATAACAGCCAGGTAAGAACAGCCAGGTAAGAACAGCCAGGTAATAACAGCCAGGTAATAACAGCCAGGTAATAACAGCCAGGTAATAACAGCCAGGTAAGAACAGCCAGGTAAGAACAGCCAGGTAAGAACAGCCAGGTAAGACCAGCCAGGTAAGACAGCCAGGTAATAACAGCCAGGTAATAACAGCCAGGTAATAACAGCCAGGTAAGAACAGCCAGGTAAGAACAGCCAGGTAAGAACAGCCAGGTAAGACCAGCCAGGTAAGACCAGCCAGGTAATAACAGCCAGGTAATAACAGCCAGGTAAGAACAGCCAGGTAAGAACAGCCAGGTAAGAACAGCCAGGTAAGACCAGCCAGGTAAGACCAGCCAGGTAAGACCAGCCAGGTAATAACAGCCAGGTAAGATCAGCCAGGTAATAACAGCCAGGTAATAACAGCCAGGTAAGAACAGCCAGGTAAGAACAGCCAGGTAAGAACAGCCAGGTAAGAACAGCCAGGTACGAACAGCCAGGTAATAACAGCCAGGTAAGAACAGCCAGGTAAGAACAGCCAGGTAAGAACAGTCAGGTAAGACCAGCCAGGTAAGAACAGCCAGGTACGAACAGCCAGGTAAGAACAGCCAGTTACGAACAGCCAGGTAAGACCAGCCAGGTAAGAACAGCCAGGTAAGAACAGCCAGGTAAGAACAGCCAGGTAAGAACAGCCAGGTAAGAACAGCCAGGTACGAACAGCCAGGTAAGAACAGCCAAGTAATAACAGCCAGGTAAGAACAGCCAGGTACGAACAGCCAGGTAAGAACAGCCAGGTACGAACGGCCAGGTAAGAACAGCCAGGTAAGACCAGCTAGGTAAGAACAGCCAGGTAATAACAGCCAGGTAAGAACAGCCAGGTACGAACAGCCAAGTAAGAACAGCCAGGTAATAACAGCCAGGTAAGAACAGCCAGGTACGAACAGCCAGGTACGAACAGCCAGGTATGAACAGCCAGGTAAGAACAGCCAGGTAAGAACAGCCAGGTAATAACAGCCAGGTAAGAACAGCCGGGTAAGAACAGCCAGGTACGAACAGCCAGGTAAGAACAGTCAGGTAAGACCAGCCAGGTAAGAATAGCCAGGTACGAACAGCCAGGTAAGAACAGCCAGGTAATAACAGCCAGGTAATAACAGCCAGGTACGAACAGCCAGGTAAAAACAGCCAGGTAATATCAGCCAGGTAAGAACAGCCAGGTAAGGACAGCCAGGTAAGAACAGCCAGGTACGAACAGCCAGGTAAGAACAGCCAGGTAAGAACAGCCAGGTAAGAACAGCCAGGTTAGAACAGCCAGGTACGAACAGCCAGGTAAGAACAGCCAGGTAATAACAGCCAGGTAAGAACAGCCAGGTAAGAACAGCTAGGTAAGAACAGCCAGGTACGAACAGCCAGGTAAGAACAGCCAGGTAATAACAGCCAGGTAAGAACAGCCAGGTAAGAACAGCCAGGTAAGAACAGCCAGGTAAGAACAGCCTGGTAAGACCAGCCAGGTAAGACCAGCCAGGTAAGAACAGCCAGGTAAGAACAGCCAGGTAAGAACAGCCAGGTAAGAACAGCCAGGTAATAACAGCCAGATAATAACAGCCAGGTAAGACCAGCCAGGTAAGACCAGCCGGGTAAGAACAGCCGGGTAAGAACAGCCAGGTAAGAACAGCCAGGTAAGAACAGCCAGGTATGAACAGCCAGGTATGAACAGTCAGGTAAGAACAGTCAAGTAAGAACAGCCAGGTAAGAACAGCCAGGTAAGAACAGCCAGGTAAGAACAGCCAGGTAAGAACAATCAGGTAAGAACAGTCAGGTAAGAACATCCATGTAAGAACATCCAGGTAAAAACAGTCAGGTAAGAACAGCCAGGTAAGAACAGTCAGGTAAGAACATCCAGGTAAGATCAGTCAGGTAAGAACAGCCAGGTAAGAACATCCAGATAAGAACAGCCAGGTAAGAACAGTCAGGTAAGAACAGTCAGGTAAGAACAGCCGGGTAAGAACAGCCAGGTAAGAACAGCCGGGTAAGAACAGCCAGGTAAGAACAACCGGGTAAGAACAGTCAGGTAAGAACAACCGGGTAAGAACAGTCAGGTAAGAACAGCCGGGTAAGAACAGCCAGGTAAGAACAGCCGGGTAAGAACAGCCAGGTAAGAACAACCGGGTAAGAACAGTCAGGTAAGAACAACCGGGTAAGAACAGTCAGGTAAGAACAGCCAGGTAAGAACATCCAGGTAAGAACAGCCAGGTAAGAACATCTAGGTAAGAACAGTCAGGTAAGAACAGCCAGGTAAGAACAGTCAGGTAAGAACATCTAGGTAAGAACAGCCAGGTAAGAACATCTAGGTAAGAACAGTCAGGTAAGAACATCCAGATAAGAACAGCCAGGTAAGAACAGTCAGGTAAGAACAGTCAGGTAAGAACAGCCGGGTAAGAACAGCCAGGTAAGAACAGCCGGGTAAGAACAGCCGGGTAAGAATAGTCAGGTAAGAACAGCCAGGAAAGAACATCCAGGTAAGAACAGTCAGGTAAGAACATCCAGATAAGAACAGCCAGGTAAGAACAGCCGGGTAAGAACAGCCAGGTAAGAACAGCCGGGTAAGAACAGCCAGGTAAGAACAACCGGGTAAGAACAGTCAGGTAAGAACAGCCAGGAAAGAACATCCAGGTAAGAACAGCCAGGTAAGAACATCTAGGTAAGAACAGTCAGGTAAGAACAGCCAGGTAAGAAAAGCCAGGTGAGAACAGCCAGGTAAGAATAGCCAGGAAAGAACAGCAGGTAAGAACAGCCAGGTAAGAACATCCAGGTAAGAACAGTCAGGTAAGAACAGCCAGGTAAGATCAGTCAGGTACGAACAGCCAGGTAAGAACAGACAAGAACAACTACTACAAAAGAACAGGCAAGCAATCTTCCACATTGGGGTAACTGATATGGTCTTTTGAATGTATCGGTCCTACTCAGCCTATAAAAAAAAGCATAGAGGTTTTTATCGGCTGTAACAGTGATGACAGATCTTCTCCCTCATCTAAGCCCAACCACTTGGGGTTTACGGCAGAGCGATGGTCTCGTTTCATGCAGGTCGGCGTTCAATCCCCGACCCTTCAAGTGGTTGGCCACCATTCCTTCCCCCGACCCATCCCAAATCCTTATCCTGACCCCTTTCCAGTGCTATATAAGAACATAAGAATAAAGGTAACTGCAGAAGGCGTTTTGGTCCATACGAGGCAGCTCCAGTTTATAACCACCCAATCCCACGCATATACATGTTCAACCCACGCTTGAAACAATCAAGGAACCCGACCTCCACCACGCCACGTGGCAACTGGTTCCACAAATCAACAACCCTGTTCCCGAACCAGTATTTACCCAGGTCTTTCCGAAATCTAAATTTATCCAGTTTATACCCATTGTTTCGTGTTCTGTTTTGTGTTGATACTTTCAATACCCAATTAATATCCCCTTTGTTATGTCCATTCATCCACTTGTAAACCTCTATCATGTCACCCCTAACTCTTCGCCTTTCCTGTGAATGCAATTTAAGCTTTGTTAATCTTTATTCATATGACAGATTTCTAATTTGGGGAATGAACTTTGTCATCCTACGCTGGTCAGTATTCCCTCATCAAGTGAATTGATATCCATTCTAAAGTACGGCGACCAAAACTGAACTGCATAATCTAAATGGGGCCTAACCAGAGCAAGATATAGCTGAAGAACCACACCAGGTGTCTTGTTACTAACGCTTCGTTTAATAAATCCCAGTGACCTATTTGCCTTATTACGAACATTTACGCATTGTTATTTTGATTTTAAATTCTTACTAATCATAACTCCCAGATCCCTTTCGCAATCCGACTTCGCAATCTCAACACCACCTAACTCGTATCTTGTAACTCTATCATCATTACCTAGCCTCAGAACTTTACATTTATCAGCATTAAACTGCATCTGTCAATATTTTGACCATTTCAAAACCCTATTTAGATCGCCTTGAAGTGATATTGAGTCATTTTCCGTGTTTATTTCCCTCCCGATTTTTTAATCATCGGTAAATTTGCAAATGTTGCTGCTCAAATCTGAATCTAAATCATTTATATATATTATAAACAACAGAGGTCCCAGGACAGAGCCTTGAGGCACTCCACTTACAACATTTTCCCACTCTGACTTAACCCCATTTATACTAACTCCTTTGGTACAGCCAAGCGCTAATCCAGCTTAATATAGCACCCCCAATACCATGAGCCTCTATCTTTTAATCAGTCTTTTATGTGTAACTATATCATAAAGTGAAGTCTAATGGCTTGGCGCTTTCCCCTGATATTTCCCCCTTCCCCTTCCCTCATCTAGGCTCAAACGGCCCTTTTGAATAATTCATCGCGTTTTGGAGTCCATCCCCCCCCCCCTCCCCACCCTCAACGGACAAAATATAATGTACTATAAATCATAGCGGCTCACTAACGTTCACGTTTTCCATGCATGTGTGGTTGGGTTAAGTTAGGGAGTTTGAGTATACCATGTTCTGTCGGTTGTGACACAGCTCACCACGAGTCACAGAGGGTCATAACAATGTAGCTGAAAATAATGGGTCTTTAACCTACACACATGAAATGAAGAAAGGAGAAGGTATGAAAGAAGAAAGAAAACAAAGAAGGTAAGAAGGAAGTAAGGCGACTGGCGCCGCCTCAGCCCCTCCCAGATAATAATAATAATAATAATAATAATAATAATAATAATAATAATAATAATAATAATAATATTTTATTTAGGAAAAGTACATACATAGATGCAGAGTTACAGACGTTCTGATTGATTTATAGATAGAGGTAGTACATACAATACCTAAAGCCACTATTACGCATAGCGTTTCGGGCAAGGTGAGGTGGAGAAAAAACACTGACTAAAATTTAAAAGTAATTGAGCTTAAAGTATAAATTGCGTCGAAAGAAAAAATAAAAGATAAAAAAGGGGGGACATGGAAGAAAATAGCCAATTTACAAGTTGGTCAACAAACAGCATTGTTTAAAAAAATAGTAAGACATGGGTTGACATTTAGGGGTAAGGTAGGTTACATGGAGATAATAAGGTAGTACTTAGTTTTCATCTTAAACTGGTTGAGGGAGGTACAGCCTTTGACATGATTGGGAAGGTCATTCCACATTCTGGGTCCCTTGATTTGTAGAGCATATCTAGTTTGATTAAGTACTCTTGGAATATCAAATAGGTATTTGTTTCTAGTGCGGTGCCCATGGGTTCTGTTACAACCTTCTAGGAAGCTATTAAGGTCAGGACTGACGTTACAATTCAGAGTTTTAAATATATAGAGTACACATGAGAGGATGTGCAGTGACTTAATATCTAATATATTCAGAGATTTGAGTAAGGGTACCGAGTGCTGTCTGGGGTTAGAGTTTGAAATTGTTCCAATAGCAGCTTTGTGTTGAGTAATTAGAGGACGTAAATGATTTTGGGTAGTAGAACCCCAAGCACAAATACCATAGTTGAGATAAGGATAGATGAGAGATTAATAGAGCGTCACCAGGGCAGGGCGAGGAACATAATATCTGATCTTAGAAAGAATGCCAAAAGTTTTCGAAACTTTTTTTCTGCTATATTTAGAATGTGTCTCTGGAAATTCAGCTTGTTATCGATGAGGACACCAAGGAATTTACCATCAACTTTACTACTAATTTGGATATTGTTTATTCTTAGATTAATTTCATTTGAGGATTTATTACCAAACAAAATATAGAAAGTTTTGTCAATGTTAAGGGTGACTTTGTTAGCAGTTAGCCAAAGATGGACTGTATTTAGTTCAGTATTCACAGTGACATTTAGAGCAAGGGGGTCAGGACTGGAGAAAATGAAAGTTGTGTCATCAGCAAATAAGATTGGTTTGAGGTGTTGAGAGGCATTTGGAAGGTCATTAATGTAGATGAGAAAGAGGAGAGGGCCAAGTATGCTGCCCTGTGGAACACCAATGTTTATGGGTAGTGTGGGAGAAATGGAATTATTCACAGAAACATACTGGAGCCTGTCAGTAAGGTAAGACTGAAGGTATTGCAGGGAGTGACCTCTGACTCAATAATGATATAATTTAAGAAGAAGGTTTTGGTGGGTGACAGTGTCAAAAGCCTTACGCAGGTCCACAAATAACCCAACAGGGAACTTATTTTTATCAAGAGCTGTATGTATCAAGTTAATCATATTAATAGGTGCATCATTAGTGCTTTTATTGGTCTGAAACCATATTGGCAAGATCTAAGTATATTGAGTTTGGCTAGATATGAGTAAATCTGCTTGTAGATTAGCTTTTCAAATATTTTTGACAAAGTTGGCAGAATTGATATAGGTCTGTAATTGTTGACATCAGTGAGATCACCACATTTGTGGACAGGGGTTACTCTCGCTTTTTTTTAGAATATCCGGAAAGGTTTGGAGTTCAAGTGATTTGTTGAAGAGCAATGCAATGGCAGGAGCTAGAAATCTGGAGGCTTTTTTGTAAATTAGAGTTGGTATCTCATCAAGGGCACTAGACTTAGTTTTAAGGGAAAGTATTACCTCATTCACATCAGAGAAAGTAGCGGGAGCTAGGTACAGAGACTGTGGATAGTTACCTGTAAGGTAGTCTTTAATATTAGTGAGTGAGGATGGAATATCATGAGCAAGGGATGTAACAATGGATGAAAAGAACCTATTGAACTCAATAGCAGTGTCTGAGGCTGAAAGCACACCATCGTCATTGGATAGGAGAATTGTTTTTTTATTCAAAATCCTTTTTGATCCTAATATTTTGGAGATAGTGCTCCATGTTTTCTTAATGTTGCTCTTAATTTGGGCAAATTTATTTTGGTAGTATTTTATTTTGGCTCTTCTAATTATTTTAGACAGCATGGATGAGTAAATCTTTGAAAATTCTTTGGAGACGACTCCTAACCAATACTTCTTTTCAAGGTCATGTTTTTTATTAATAGATTTAAGTATACCCTTTGTAAGCCATGGAGTGTTTAACCTTTTATTTGTAACTTGTTTCGTTAGCATTGGACAGTGGGAGTTATAAAGGCTGAGAGTTTTCTGAAGAAATGTTTGCACTGCTAGGTTGATGTTCACTATGTCACCTAATTCACCCTCCTAGTTGATGTTAGCAGCAGCAGCAGCAATAAAGTTGTCTATAGAAGTTTCATTGTGCAGCCTAAAGCTTATCTTCCTTGTCTCTAGAGGTGGTTTATTAATGTTGGTTAGGAGAAATGAGGGGTAATGGTCTGTGGTCCTATCAATGATTATCCCTGACTCTCTCGACTCTGAGAGAGATCTCGACTCTCTCTCCCCCGCGTCTCTCACCTCTACGCTGTTGGAGAGACCGCAATTGATCAGGTCAGTCACAGCTCCACTACCTCAGCCAGTTCACGAGATTAGAGAAACAATCGAGTCATAGCTTCTTTTGCCTAATACCAGGTATACAAACCTTAGCTACTCCAACTAACCTATCGAGAGATAGGGAAAGAGACAATGACAGAGACAGACAAACAGACAGATGGGGTCGCCCCAGGCACAGCCGGGAATCCCATCTTGTACACATATATGTAACAGTTGGGTTATTTTTTTAATTATCAGGGGAAAGCGCCAAGCCATTGCGAATATATAGCACTGGAAAGGGGTCAGGATAAGGATTTGGGATGGGACGGGGGGGAAGGAATGGTGCCCAGTTGCTTGCGGACGGTCGGGGATTGAACGCCGACCTGCATGAAGCAAGACCGTCGGTCTACCATCCACCCCAAGTGGTTGGGTAACAATTAGGTTAAATATAAACAAGAGATGCCCCGCATGACTCTACAGCCCAGCGGCAGCTTCCTCTACTCACAGGTCCTGATGTGAAGGGCAAGAGTTGGAAGGAAAGAAGGGCCGGGTACACGTACCTGTGTTTTGATCAAGAGTGCTGGGACACCCGAGGTACACCACTCTCTCATCCTGAAGACATAATCATTCAATTAATAATGAAAAAAATACAAAACTAGTTAAATACAAAGTAATTTAAAAATTTTAAAACAATAATGTAAATAATAATAATGATAATTACTTTTATAGCAATAGAAACAAGAGAATTCAATAATCTTCTTGTTAATAATAAGAATAATTTAATAATAACAAATAATTAATAATACTAATTAAAGCTGTAATAGAAATATCAACAATACTAAGCTGTTTATTGTACTCATAATAGATTATTGCTGAGTCTTATATCATAGCTGAGGCTGTAACCAAGATCCTTAAGAAACCTTCTTGCACTCTCTCCCCATGAACTTAGGGTCTCAGATCCTATTGAAACGAATGATCTAATTCCCTGTAGTTGGCTGACTTGTATCTTTCTCTGCGTGTCGCCGCGGCTCCTGCTTGGCCGGCAGAGAGGTTGATGTATGTGGTTGCCAGGGTGGATACACAAGTATAGTCCCATGCCAACTGTCTGCCACCCTTCCAAGGGCGCAGTGTAATTCCGTCTGGTCGGCCGGCAAAGCTAATAGAGTTATGGATAGAGGGGCCGGAAATGGCGATGTACGGCACAATGTACTGCATCTCTTCTGACCATGTTGAAGGCATTCTTAAAGTCCAGTTTGAGCAGGGCCTTTTCGTCAGAAATGTTGGTGATGTATGTTCGTGCTGTATGAGCAGCCGTTTCACAGCCTTGGAGGATCCCAAATTCTAGCTGAATTGGTTTCAGCAATTCAGCCGCTTGCTGGCTGACAACCCTCGTAGCAGCCTTGGCAACCAGGCGTCGGAGAGTGTTGCCAACAGCGATTGGCCTGATTCCTTCGTCCTTCTTTTTGAGAGCACAGAGGGAGGCACCAAAAAAGAGAGGCCTGATGACCTCAGGTATATCACCAGCCAGGCACATGTTGACGGACCTTGTGAGTTCCATAAGAAGATCTTGTGCAGCATCACCAACCGCAGGATTTAACATTTGCTTGATGTGTTGAGGAGAAGCAGCAAGAGGTGGTATAGGTCAATAGGCCTTCTGCAGTTACTTCCATTCCTATGTTTTCATACCCAATTTATACCCATTGTTTCGTGTTCTATCTTGTGTTTATCACCTCACCCAAAACTTTTATCCCATATCACCTCACCCAAAAAGAGTATAAGTACGATGAATTTGTATGTGTAAACTAAGTCTTTGAAAATGTAATAAGAAATTACGAAACGCGTTCAGGCGTCAGACAATAAATAAAAATGAATTTTGGAGCATTGATATTTCAATTACCATCGATAGTGAAGAACAACATAAGAAATATTGAGAAAATTTATGTTAGAATTATTAATCTTACCTTTTCGGTCATATACAACAACATATGTTTACAAGAAAGACTGCTACCAATATATATATATATATATATATATATATATATATATATATATATATATATATATATATATATATATATATATATATCTGCCCAGGCGGATATAAAGGTCTGATCAGCAATCTTATCCTCATTCTACTTTGCTCTGATGAAGGCGAATTAGCCGAAAACGCGTTAAGCATTTTCTATTTTTCATATGTGGTTATTCTGCATATATATATATATATATATATATTAGTATATTTTGGTAGCAGTCTTTCCTGTAGACATATATTATTAAATATGACCGAAAAAGTAAGATTAATAATTCTAACACGAATTTTCTCAATCTTTCGTACATTACGCTTCACTGTTGGAGGTAAATCAAAAATCACTTCTCCAAAATTCATTTTTATTTCTAGTCTGACGCGACACGGGCGCGTTTCGTAAAACTTATTACATTTTCAAAGACTTCACAAATACACAACTGATTAGAACGTATCTCGGATTTTATATCTACATTTGAGTGAGGTGGGAAGGGTGATGTGGCATTAACACAAGACAGAACAGGAGGGGATATTAATAGGGTATTAAAAGTATCAACACAAGACAGAACAGAAACAATGGGTATTGAATAGAAGTGTTTGTAGAAAGCCTATTGGTCCATATTTCTTGATGCTTCTATATTGGAGCGGAGTCTTGAGGTGGGTAGAATATAGTTGTGCAATAATTGGCTGTTGATTGCTGGTGTTGACTTCTTGATGTGTAGTGCCTCGCAAACGTCAAGCCGCCTGCTATCGCTGTATCTATCGATGATTTCTGTGTTGTTTACTAGGATTTCTTTGGCGATGGTTTGGTTATGGGAAGAGATTATATGTTCCTTAATGGAGCCCTGTTGCAACAGGGCTCCATTAAGGGCTCTATATATATATATATATATATATATATATATATTAGGGCTCTATATATATATATATATATATATATATATATATATATATATATATATATATATATATATATATATATTTATATATATATATATATATATATATATATATATATATATATATATATATATATATATATGTCGTACCTAGTAGCCAGAATGCACTTCTGAGCCTACTATGCAAGGCCTGATTTGCCTAATAAGCCAAGTTTTTATGAATTAATATATTTTCTCTAATTTTTTTCTTATTAAATGATACAGCTACCCATTTCATTATGTATGAGGTCAATTTTTTATTATTGGAGTTAAAATTAACGTAGATATATGACCGAACCTAACCAACCCTACCTAACCTAACCGAACCTATCTTTATAGGTTAGGTTAGGTTAGGTAGCCAAAAAAGTTAGGTTAGGTTAGGTTAGGTAGTCGAAAAACAATTAATTCATGAAAACTTGGCTTATTAGGCAAATCGGGCCTTGCATAGTAGGCTGAGAAGTACGTTCTGGCTACTAGGTACGACATATATATATATATATATATATATATATATATATATATATATATATATATATATATATATATTTGATGAATATATATATATGTCTTGATGGTCAAGCGGATTAAGGCGTCCCTGTACATACCAGTTGTGTTGCTCCTGGGAGTATGGGTTCGAGTCACTTCTGGGGTGTGAGTTTTCAGTTATATATATATATATATATATATATATATATATATATATATATATATATATATATATATATATATATATATATATTTTAAGATGAATAGGAAAACCAGGGATATACTGAACATCTTGTATCAGAATCTTTACTTTAAAAAACATAACGTTTCGAATACTTCTCGTATTCATCATCAGATCTAAAAGAAAAAACAGAAATCACAGTCAAATAGCTGGTAAACAAAGAACTCATACTGAATATAATTGCCTATCAAAGAAAGGAAAAAGCTTAAAAAACAAAACACTTAAGCGCACTTAAAGTGATCAATACAAATAAAACTTATTAACTGTCACATATATTAAAACTAATTTAAAATCCATTAAACTACAAGATGAAATTTATAACTACTAAAACAAACCATTCTATTAAACTTACGTAAAGTGATCAGAAGTGAAACTTGATACCTAACACATAGATACTAAACACTATAACAAATATTTATATAATGTCTACAAATCTACAAAAAATGTATGTAAAATACAAACAGAATAAACGACAATTATAAAGTACTAACCAAAATCTTATAAAAAACTCAAATATTAAATAAAATTAAATACCAAAAAATGTATTATATATCCTACATAGAAGATTATATTAATGTACAATGTTAAGACTTGAAATAAGTAAGAAAGGGCAAGGACATGGTAAACTAAACAAAATTAAACTACCAAAATAAACTAAAAATCAAATTACAGGGCCTACTGTGCACTATACAGTGTACAATTGAACAGCTGAAAGGTTGCTATTTAACAGAGGCCGCAGTTCCTTTATATATAAGGATTCCATTACTCTCAAATCTGACTGGCCATTCATACAAGTGTCCAGAATTTTAAAATCAGATTCCAGCAGAGAATGATCAAACTCATAACAATGGTTTCTAATCTCCGAAAATGCTGGTTTAGACAATGGTAATCCAGTCCTAAAAGATAATCCCCGGTGCTCAAGTATCCTAATCTTAAAGTTCCGAATGGAACTCCCGACATATCCAGCATTACAGCTGGAACAATTATACATATATACGACATTTGAGCACAAGGGGATAGGCACTTTATCTTTAAATTTAAAATAAGAGCCTATGGTATTTGTGTTGACAAAAATAAATCTAAAGTCTACTTGAGGATAACACTGCTGCAACAGTCTCCTCAAACGACTCCTTACAGAAAAGCTAATACTGCCATAAAATGGTAATTTAATATATTTAAGATTCCTTTCCACTGTAGTAATCCTACACGATGGATGAAACTTCTTATTTAAGAAATTCCTTATAAAAGTATAAACCATATGCACAGGATAACCATTATTTGAAAAAAATTTCACAAGAAAATTAATTTCCTGATCAAAGTTATTCCAATTAGAACATAAAACAAAGGCCCTATTCAGTAGAGTGTTAATAGCATTTTTCTTAAAAATATCAGGAACAAAGGAATTAAAATTTAAACCTAAACCAGTAAAGGTTGGTTTCCTAAAAACATTAGTGTTGAACCCATTGAGGTTATTCACTTTTACATCAAGAAACGACAATGAATTATCAACTTCACACTCTGCAGTAAACCGTATATTACTATGTTGTGCATTAAGATACTCTCTAAATTTCTCAATATGACATTGGTCCCTAAACAACAAAAAAGTGTCATCTACATATCTCCTGTACAAGACTGGTTTAAAGGCCAAAGGACAATTATCAAGCCAATTTATTTCGTGAAAACTCAAAAAAGCATTAGCCAGTGCAGGACCTAAAGGAGACCCCATTGCTACTCCATCAATTTGTTTATAATAAATATTATTAAACATAAAGATGGAGTCTTTAAATGCTATTTCTAACAGCCGTCTGAATATTTTACAACAAAATCCAGACACTAAGTTAGTGTCAGCAAATAATTGACTTACACAGATAAGTCAATTATTTATAATAATAATAATTGACTTACACAGATATATCTGTGTAAGTCAATTATTTGCTGACACTAACTTAGTGTCTGGATTTTGTAGTAAAATATTCAGACGGCTGTTAGAAATAGCATTTAAAGACTCCATCTTTATGTTTAATAATATTTATTATAAACAAATTGATGGAGTAGCAATGGGGTCTCCTTTAGGTCCTGCACTGGCTAATGCTTTTTTGAGTTTTCACGAAATAAATTGGCTTGATAATTGTCCTTTGGCCTTTAAACCAGTCTTGTACAGAAGATATGTAGATGACACTTTTTTGTTGTTTAGGGACCAATGTCATATTGAGAAATTTAGAGAGTATCTTAATGCACAACATAGTAATATACGTTTTACTGCAGAGTGTGAAGTTAATAATTCATTGTCGTTTCTTGATGTAAAAGTGAATAACCTCAATGGGTTCAACACTAATGTTTTTAGGAAACCAACCTTTACTGGTTTAGGTTTAAATTTTAATTCCTTTGTTCCTGATATTTTTAAGAAAAATGCTATTAACACTCTACTGAATAGGGCCTTTGTTTTATGTTCTAATTGGAATAACTTTGATCAGGAAATTAATTTTCTTGTGAAATTTTTTTCAAATAATGGTTATCCTGTGCATATGGTTTATACTTTTATAAGGAATTTCTTAAATAAGAAGTTTCATCCATCGTGTAGGATTACTACAGTGGAAAGGAATCTTAAATATATTAAATTACCATTTTATGGCAGTATTAGCTTTTCTGTAAGGAGTCGTTTGAGGAGACTGTTGCAGCAGTGTTATCCTCAAGTAGACTTTAGATTTATTTTTGTCAACACAAATACCATAGGCTCTTATTTTAAATTTAAAGATAAAGTGCCTATCCCCTTGTGCTCAAATGTCGTATATATGTATAATTGTTCCAGCTGTAATGCTGGATATGTCGGGAGTTCCATTCGGAACTTTAAGATTAGGATACTTGAGCACCGGGGATTATCTTTTAGGACTGGATTACCATTGTCTAAACCAGCATTTTCGGAGATTAGAAACCATTGTTATGAGTTTGATCATTCTCTGCTGGAATCTGATTTTAAAATTCTGGACACTTGTATGAATGGCCAGTCAGATTTGAGAGTAATGGAATCCTTATATATAAAGGAACTGCGGCCTCTGTTAAATAGCAACCTTTCAGCTGTCCAATTGTACACTGTATAGTGCACAGTAGGCCCTGTAATTTGATTTTTAGTTTATTTTGGTAGTTTAATTTTGTTTAGTTTACCATGTCCTTGCCCTTTCTTACTTATTTCAAGTCTTAACATTGTACATTAATATAATCTTCTATGTAGGATATATAATACATTTTTTGGTATTTAATTTTATTTAATATTTGAGTTTTTTATAAGATTTTGGTTAGTACTTTATAATTGTCGTTTATTCTGTTTGTATTTTACATACATTTTTTGTAGATTTGTAGACATTATATAAATATTTGTTATAGTGTTTAGTATCCATGTGTTAGGTATCAAGTTTCACTTCTGATCACTTCACGTAAGTTTAATAGAATGGTTTGTTTTAGTAGTTATAAATTTCATCTTGTAGTTTAATGGATTTTAAATTAGTTTTAATATATGTGACAGTTAATAAGTTTTATTTGTATTGATCACTTTAAGTGCGCTTAAGTGTTTTGTTTTTTAAGCTTTTTCCTTTCTTTGATAGGCAATTATATTCAGTATGAGTTCTTTGTTTACCAGCTATTTGACTGTGATTTCTGTTTTTTCTTTTAGATCTGATGATGAATACGAGAAGTATTCGAAACGTTATGTTTTTTAAAGTAAAGATTCTGATACAAGATGTTCAGTATATCCCTGGTTTTCCTATTCATCTTAAAATTAAGATTCCCGAAGGGAACATCGATCATAAATATATATATATATATATATATATATATATATATATATATATATATATATATATATATGTCGTACCTAGTAGCCAGAACGCACTTCTCAGCCTACTATGCAAGGCCAGATTTGCCTAATAAGCCAAGTTTTCCTGAATTAATATAATTTCTCTAATTTTTTTCTTATGAAATGATAAAGCTACCCATTTCATTATGTATGAGGTCAATTTGTTTTATTGGAGTTAAAATTAACGTAGACATACGACCGAACCTAACCAACCCTACCTAACCTAACCTAACCTATCTTTATAGGTTAGGTTAGGTTAGGTTAGGTAGCCGAAAATGTTAGGTTAGGTTAGGTTAGGTAGGTTAGGTAGTCGAAAAAGCATTAGTTCATGAAAACTTGGCTTATTAGGCAAATCGGGCCTTGCATAGTAGGCTGAGAAGTGCGTTCTGGCTACTAGGTACGATATATATATATATATATATATATATATATATATATATATATATATATATATATATATATATATATATACATATATATACATATATATAAACATATGTCGAACCTAGAAGCCAGAATGCACTTCTCAGCCTACTGGGCAAGGCCTGATTTGTCTAATAGGCCGAGTGATTTTCCTTATTTCCAAAAAATAGTTTCCAGTGAAAAAAAGGTCTGATGAAGACCTTTTGTGCCCTCTGTAATGCTTTTTGCACTACCGCTCACAGGATGGGTATGGGGTGCACAATAAATTAGCCGCCTCCGGCGGCAACAATAAAAAAATTTATTTGTATCTACCATAGATATTTTACTCATAAGCTATTCAATGTACTTCACTAATAATAGCCAGCTTTACCTATCCAGTGTCCACTAAACCACATTTGCACCACCAACTTCACAATCACTTACACAGATAACTTCATCGGCTGATGGTAATTTTGTAGAATATCTAAGATAACCGCTTTCCCATGCCCCAATATCCAGAGTAATTCACAGCATACTGGTAGGCCTCTACGATACGTGAATCGTCTATTGCAAACCCCCCATGCCAGCCCTATTGTGTTGCTGCAATATGTATTCTTCCAAGATCTGAATTGCATAATTAAAACTTACCGTTCATAAATTGTTATAATAATGGAAGATATTAATGGTTAAGACGTTGTTTACCTTGCCAAAGGCGGCGCTGAAGCCACAGTATCGGACATCGGCTGAAAAAATAGTTGTTGTATTAGTGACATGAAAGTTAAAGATTTCCCTCACTCTCTTCCTCCCTCTCCAATTTACATGAATTTTTAATTTACATCAATTTACATCACCTAATACATCACCAATTTACATCCCCTATTAAATCAAAACCAGACTCCAGAACGGCGACCCAGAGGGAGTACGCCATCGCATAACATTCAATTGAGCAACACAAAACATCAACAGTGATATAAATACTGAGTACTAGAGAGAAAAGACGCATGTCGAGGCTCACTTGTGTTGGGTCGCAGCCTCAAGGGCGAGTGGGCGCCCGCAGGCAGGAGCAGACACTGGCCCTCGGGGATGACGGAGTGATGGGTCCCTCTCCTGAAAAAGTAGGACGCCCGCGGTGCGCACATCTGTAAACCACGGGCATAAAGTACCTGATTTGATACGTCTGTATATACATACATCGTCTGGATGTTATTTATATATACATATATGTGTATATGTGTGTGTAAGTGGAATTGAACTCAACACAATAAATTCATTTGCATTTTTGTATGATTATTTTTATTCCATGTAGATACATTTTACCATCTAGATTCTAGAATGGTAGAAGGTCCCTATAAGTGATCTACTTGGGCTGGACGGTAGAGCGACGGTCTCGCTTCATGCAGGTCGACGTTCAATCCCCGACCGTCCAAGAGGTTGGGCGCCATTCCTTCCCCGCCCGTCCCACCCCAAATCCTTATCCTGACCCAATCCAAGAGCTACATAGTCGTAATGGCTTGGCGCTTTCCCCTGATAATTCCCTCCCCTTCCCCATTCATATATATAAATACATACATATGTATGTATGTATGTATGTATGTATGTATGTATGTATGTATGTATGTATGTATGTATGTATGTATATATATATGTATGTATATGTATATATATATATATATATATATATATATATATATATATATATATATATATATGTATATATATATATGTATATGTATATATATAGCGCTTTTTCACCCTCTGGAATCTAGACTTACAGTCTAGAGGGTGAAGAAACACTACATCATTTAGTTTTCCTGTTTTAGTTCAACGTTTCGTCAGCAACGTGGCGTCAGGAATATAGACATGGTACACACAACACAAGTACACTGAAATTACATGCAAGAACATACATATGTTTAGGGTCTCGGTAGTACTGTCGGGTTCGTTCTCGACCCACAATGGAGAATTCCGGGTTCGAATCCTGGGCGGGACAGAAATTGTTGGGACATTTCCTATCACCTAATGCCTTTGTTCACCTAGCAGTTAGTAGGTACTCAGGAGTCAGTCAGCTTGTTGAGGGGTTGCATCCTGGGCGGGATCAGTAATTTGACCTTGGGGAGCCTAACGTATATGAATACACTCTGGCTGCCTGTCCCCAGACACACTGCATTATTATTAGTACTTACCAGTATGGCCTAAAGTGGACGTAATTTGAAAATAAAAACAAAATAAAAATAAATTTGGGATTTTTTCAACAACAGTAAGTTAATGGTCCTCTGGTAGGTTAGGTGGGCAGGAAATTCTCATAAAGTTTCAAAACGTTATAAAAAAACGTTAATTGAAAGTTTCTTCTCCTAACCTTTCTGAGTAAGCCGGACGACTCAAACAGAAAACGGGACAGTACGTCACTTTTATGAGCCGATTTCATTTCAAATTACGTCCAAATTTGGCCATAGCGCGCATACGAGCGAAAAGCGACGTTATTTTTAAGAGGACGGGTTGGATGCGTTGTTGCTTTATTTCTCCCTCCAATAAGTGGAGTGCGAGATGCCTACTCGGAGTACTCGGAGTGTTAGTACCGCATCCAATATAACATACACTGCCGAGCGTAGAGTCTACAGAATTACTTTTATATTCATATACTCCAATGGTACACTTCTGTTTGTCAGAGGTGGATATGGTGTTTTTAATGATAAGAGAAGCTGTACGAGGGTTCTTATTGCCACTTCAAGATCTCATTACACTTGATCATGTTACTTTACAGTTTCATTACACTCGATCATGTTACTTTACGGCCTCGTTACACTTGATCATGTTACTTCACAGCATCATTACACTCGATCATGTTACTTTACGGCCTTACTACACTCGATCATGTTACTTTAGGCCTCACTACACTCGATCATGTTACTTTAGGCCTCACTACACTCGATCATGTTACTTTAGGCCTCACTACACTCGATCATGTTATTTACCGCCTCACTACACTCAATAATGTTACTTTATAACTTCACTACACTCGATCATGTTACTTTACGGCCTCACCACACTTGATCATGTTACTTTACAGCTTCACCACACCTGATCAAGTTACTACACGGCTTCACTACACTTGATCATGTTACTAGCCAGCTTCACTACACTCGATCATGTTACTTGACAGCTTCACTACACCCGAACACCAATTCCGATGTTACACACTTCACGTCAACAGTCGTAGACTCTCCTAGGTGTCCCATATCTGCCGGTGAAGCCCACAGATAACCACTCTCTTCCCAGGACCACGAGGTTCAGCGGCTTCCTCTGGATTAGCTATACCAAACTCTGCCTCGCTCCTACCAAACGTAAAGCAGCACAGCAATCGAGCAGCTGCTCATTCCAGGTTAGGTTAAGGTTACTTTAAGTTAAGGTTAGGTTACTTTAAGCTTCATTGTGTTTGGTTACGTTAATACCATGTATTACTAATGATAATGTGAAATATAGAATTCGAAAACTATTTCAGTATGCACGAGAATTCCATTTACAGAAAACCAAATTCTTCAAAGAAAACATTTTCAATATATATTTTTTATATTTTAAACCAACAATTTATAATACAAAAAGTTATAACGAGAATAATCTCTCTTTATGACAAGGGTTCATCTGCCAGTCTACATGTAGACTATTACTGGATCTGTAATATGCTTTCAGATCATCACAAATATCTAGATAACTATCCAGGCGGTTTGAATGAGGGGTGTGGTTCATCATGGTAATAGATTTGCTGTGAGGACGGGCTCGTTGTAGGAGTGAAGAGATATTATGAAGTTGAAAATGTTTGAAAAACTATATGGAAAGCAAAACCACATTTTCGGATTTCATAAAAGTCCCTCTGTAGCCTGCCCTCTCGATCGTTCCCACCGTCACTAAACTGATGTACTAAATTCCCTGAACTTATCCTAACTGAGGACCAACAAATAGAACGCGACAATGTTAACTTTGCTTGACATTGTCAGTTTAATTGATTTATAAGTCAAAATATGATGTGCTATTCAAGAGAACAGGTTGCACTGTCTTCAACAGAATCCTGATATCCAAGCCACAACAAAAAATGAATAAATGACGAAGTTTCGGTCTGTCCTGAACATTTATCAATTCGTATAATTCGATAATGGTCCAGAACGGACCGAAACGTCGTTGTCTCTTCACTTTCAACTGTGGGTTGAATATCAACTCTTCAGCCACGATGTTATTCTTAGAGGGAGGCAATGGGTCCTACTCCAACCAGCCTTTGATAGCCCTCACCACCTATGTGTCATCCAGAAAAGTTGAGTGAGTCTAGCCCAAAGCATCTTCCCTCCATCCTTGGACAAACAAACACACATTCTCCGTCATTCACATAAATCACATTAGCTTATTGATCAACCCACAACAATATGTACATTAGTCCTCATTATAGTCCAAGACTAATGTATACTCAATGTATACGCATCGAGTAGCGGGGAACATTTTTCGGTGTAAATATCCGTGTAAGAATAGAAACAAACTCTAGACTCTAAAAAGACTCAAAAACCCCAAGTGTGGATGGATTTCAATCCAAAGTCATAAAGGAACTGATAGATGCACTATGAATACCACTGAAACTCCTATTCAGAAAATCCCTGGACCAAGGGATAGTTTCACTTGGATTGGAAATATGCAAATGTTACCCCTAATCTCAAAAAAGGCAGAAAACTACCGCCTGATCAGCTTGACATCACACATCGGCAAGCTCATGGAGAGAATCCTCAGGGAGGGAATCATACAACATCTCACAGATATCAATCTTGTAAAATCAATGCAACATGGGTTTGTTAAAAATAGATCCTGCCTTACAAACCTGCTCACATTTCTGGAAACGGTAACAATCTATTCAGACAAAGGACTTCCGGTAGATGTAGCTTACATGGACTTTGCTAAAGCTTTTCACAAGGTTCAATATGAGAGACTGGCAAGGAAATTACAGGCACATGGAATAAATGGGAGAATACCGGAATGGATAAAACAATGGTTAAAACATAGAAAACAAAGGGTCGTGCTAAATGGGAATGAATCTGACTGGGGAAATGTGCTAAGTGGGGTGCCACAGGGGTCCATTTTGGGGCCAACCCTTTTTGTCACATATACATCAATGACATAGATGAGAATATTACAAATCACATCATCAAATTTGCAGATGGCATTAAGATCTGTGGTAAAGTGGGAAGTGAAAGTGATATTGAGACCTTACAAAGAGATCTGCATGAACTCCACAAATGGTCAGATGAATGGCAAATGCTTTTTAATGTCGATAAATGCAAGACCTTGCATGTGGGGCACAACAATCCACGTCACAACTACCAAATTGACAGCACTACCTTGCAACAGATGGATGAAGAAAAGGACCTTGGAGTTAGAAGTCATCATTCACTAAAAGTTGTACAACAAGTGGAAGCGCCAGTAAAAAAGTTAACCAAACCCTGGGAATAATCCAGCGTGCCGTTACCTTCAAGGAAAAGAAAGTAGTCGTTCAGTTGTATAAGTCTCTGGTGCGCCCCACCTGGATTATTGCATGCAGGCATGGAGACCTTATCTTCAGAAAGACAGCTGCTCTGGAGAAGGTGCAACACCGGGCAACAAAAATCATCCCAGAGCTTAGTCATATCCCGTATCAGGAACGGTTGAGGGCCACAGGGCTACCAACACTGCTGACCAGGCATGACAGGGCGGATCTCATCGAAACCTTTAAAATACTGAACAGTTTGGAGGATATCGATCAGGACAATTTCTTCAGAAGGTCAGATATAACACAAACAAGGAGGAACGGGTTCAAGCTCAACAAGCCACAATGTAGGACATAAAACAGGAGATGCTTTTTCACCCATCGAGTTGTAAACCCGTGGAACCGCCTACCCGCCGATGCCGTAAACGACAAAACTCTGCTGGGTTTTAAAATACAGCTGGAAAAGATCATCAGGGTAAATGGGGGGACCTTTGACAACCCCCCGGCTTCCTTGTCCTCATCGAGGCCACTAGTAGCCTTCAGGTAAATTCAGAATTCAGACGTGACGGCTTTGCTTGTGTCTTAATTGGCTTCCGGTGTAGAGGTATCTCCCGCCTCACATTCTTTGCTACTAAACGAATTTCACAATGACATCATTATTTTACCATGATCCCTTTGCTAAAATTACTGTTTGAACGATGTATAAAGGTCCTCGGAGCCTCGTATTTGGAGACCCTTGATGCCAAATCTGACCAGTTCTTCACGTGCACTAAACTGACTCTCTCCCTCTCCGCCCCTGTGCTAAATTATTATGTATACAATTATTTGGATAATTAGTGCTATATTTTGGTAGTTTTGGGCGTGAATCAGCAAATGGATTAATAATTAGAGAGGAGAAATAAGGGAGGGACCTGCTCTTGACGTCAAATATCTTCCCATATATACACATAGATGTTTTCGAACACCTATCTGCATATATACTAAGATATATCATATGTTTGGTATACAGTTAATATACATGACCCACCTGCACACTAAATATTTTGTAGCTGACAATCAGTACAATATTGCAAACATGTGTTATTGTTTTGTAAACACCGACATTCTCGTAAACACATTAGTCATACTTGGGAGACTCAGAAACCGTAAATTACTCAAAACAAATATATTACACTTTACCACATAGCGTAATATTTCTTAAAAAGTACTTCCACAGTTATTAAAATCACGAATCAACAGATCTTAACGCATGTATGGAGAGAATTGAGATTGAATAATTACACCTACCAGGAGTGGCGAGGCTGTGGAGGACCCAGCAAGCACTGTGGAGCCGAAGCCCATGCTGTAGCTACCATTCCCGTGACGTGTGAGGTCTCTCTTGACGTCTGGAAGGGGGTGGTAAGGATTATAGATGGTTTGTCGTGGTGTTGTTAGCTTTGGCAGGCTGGTAGTTAGTGATAGATGAACAACTGGAGGACAAAAAATTATAGTCGTAGTCATATATAATCCACCACCAAATGACAGAAAACCCAGACAGGAATATGATAGAAACAACATGGCCACCATTAACATAATAGAGAGAGCAGCTTCTGTTGCCAGCAGGAATGGATCTAGACTACTAATCATGAGAGACTTCAACCACAGGAAGATAGACTGGGAGAACGGAGATCCGCATGGAGGACCTGAAACATGGAGAGCTAAGCTGCTGGACGTGGCAACAAGACACTTTCTAAGCCAGCACATCAAGGAACCAACAAGAATGAGAGGAGAAGACGAACCAGCCATGCTCAATCTGATATTTATCCTAAATGAGTGGGATATAAGGGAAGTTAAGATGGAAGCACCCTTGGGAATGAGTGACCACAGTGCATTGAACTTTGAGTACCTGCTAGAGCTAGGAATTATATCCCCCAAAAAATAACTAGGAAACAAAAGGCTGGCATACCGAAAGGGGAACTATGAGGAAATGAGACGTTTCCTAAGGAAAATACCTAGGGACACAAACCTCAGAGCTACGTCTGTACAAGATATGATGGACTAAGTCACCCAAAAGTGTCAGGAAGCAGTAAACAGGTTCATCCCGGCCCAAAGGGAAAAATCCGAGAAGCAAAAGAAGAATCCATGGTATAATAGGGCATGTATGGAAGCAAAGGGACTGAACAAAAAGGCGTGGAGGAACTTCGGAATAACAGAACACCAGAAAGCATAGAGTGATACCAGAGAACCAGGAATGAGTATGTTAAGGTGAGAAGAGAAGTAGAGAAAAATTATGAAAATGATATAGCAAACAAAGCCACGACTGAACCAAAGCTACTCCATAGTCACATCAGGAGGAAAACAACAGTGAAAGAACAGGTAATGAAACTTAGAACAGGTGAGGACAGGTATACAGAGAATGACAAAGAGGTGTGTGAAGAACTTAACAAGAGGTTCCAGGAGGTCTTCACAATAGAACAAGGTGAGGTCACTGTGATAGGAGAAAGGGAGGTAAACCAGACGGCCTTGGAAGGGTTCGAAATTACGAGAGAGGAGGTCAAGAGACACCTGCTGGATCTGGATGTTAGAAAGGCTGTTGATCCAGATGGGATCTCACCATGGGTACTGAAAGAGTGTGCAGAGGCACTTTGCTTGCCACTCTCCATAGTGTACAGTAGGTCACTGAAGACGGGAGACCTACCAGAAATATGGAAGACGGCGAATGTGGTCCCAATATACAAAAAGGGCGACAGGCAAGAGGCACTGAACTACAGGCCAGTGTCCTTGACTTGCATACCATGCATGGTGATGGAGAAGATCGTGAGAAAAAACCTAGTAACACATCTGGAGAGAAGGAACTGCGTGACAAATCGCCAACATGGGTTCAGGGAGGGTAAATCTTGCCTGATTGGCTTAAAAGAATTCTACGACCAGGTGACAAAGATTAAGCAAGAAAGAGAAGGCTGGGCGGACTGCATTTTCTTGGATTGTCAGAAAGCCTTTGACACAGTACCGCATAAGAGGTTGGTACACAAGCTGGCGAGACAGGCAGGTGTAGCTGGTAAGGTGCTCCAGTGGATAAGTGAGTACCTAAACAATAGGAAGCAGAGAGTTAAGGTGAGGGGTGAGACCTCAGATTGGCGTGAAGTCACCAGTGGAGTCCCACAGGGCTCTGTACTCGGTCCTATCTTGTTTCTGATATATGTAAATGATCTCCCGGAGGGCATAGATTCATTTCTCTCAATGTTTGCTGACGATGCCAAAATTAGGAGAAGGATTAAGACAGACGAGGACTGCTTGAGGCTTCAAGAAGACCTAGACAAGCTGAAGGAATGGTCGAACAAATGGTTGTTAGAGTTTAACCCAAGCAAATGTAATGTAATGAAGATAGGTGATATTTTTCAAGAATCAGAAAGAGAAAAAGACTTGGGGGGTTGAAATCACGCCAGACCTGTCCCCTGCAGCCCATATCTTGAGGATAACATCAGCGGCATATGCCGGGTTGGCCAACATAAGAACGGCATTCAAAACTTGTGTAAGGAATCATTCAGAACTTTGTATACCACATATGTCAGGCCAATCCTAGAGTATTCAGCCCCAGCATGGAGTCTATATCTAGTCAAGCATAAGACTAAACTGGAAAAGGTTCAAAGATTTGCCACCAGACTAGTACCCGTGCTGAGAGGTATAAGCTACGAGGAGAGACTACGGGAATTAAACCTCTCTTCGCTGGAAGACAGAAGAGTTAGGGGGGACATGATCATCACATTCATGATTCTCAAGGGAATTGATAGGGTAGATAAAGACAGGCTATTAGTAGTAGGGAAGGCGCCTCACAGAGGATTTTTTTTTTCTGGGAAAAAATCCCCTGTGTGAGCCATGGTTTTCAGGTCCAAAGGGAAAAAATCCCCTGTGTGAGCCATGGTTTTCAGGTTCCAAAATCCCCTGTGTGAGCCAAAGTTTTCAGGTTCCAATATCTCGCGTGTGAGCCAGGGTTTTCAGGTAAATTTTGTCAGTCACAGATTTTAGAAGTATGGAATTCTTATGAGAAAATAATTTCGGAGACTTAGAAGTTTGTTAAGGCCTTATGGGACAAATTCAAGTAACGTATGTAGCTCTTTAGGGCTTCCATGAGAACTCTACGGACATATTTTACATGTTTTCAACTTACAAAATCGTCTATGTAAGCCATAGTTATTCATATAAATTTAGAAAATCACCTGTGTAAGTCATGGTTTTCAAGTCTCGTACATCACACCCCCCTCCCTCCCTCCCTCCCCCCTTACCTCGCAATCTGTCGCGTCACCTTTATTTACTTTACGCCCGGCCAGCCAGACCTCTTATCTTATCTTATCTTCTTCATAATATCTCGACCATCCCTCCTCTCTCTCTCTCTCTCTCCTCCTCCTATTTCCTTACAACTATTTTCAGAGTTTCAAATAATCATAGAAGTTTATTTATATATTTATGACCGAATTTGTAAAAGGATCATTTTCAGAGAATATTGTCTTAGATGTTTTGTTAAGGAAAACAGACAACTTATCCATAACACTTAGTTTTATATCCATTTACGGCTATTTCATCTGTAAAGACCAAATTGAACAGAGCCCAGTTTTAAGCTCATATTTCATCAGAGTCCAGTTCTTGATCGAAATTCACCAGAGTCTACTTTGAGAGCAAAATTAGTCAGAGACAGTATTTAGCTCATATTTCATCAGAGTCAAATTTATACCTAAAAATGAACAGAGTCTACTTTGAGAGCAAAATTAGTCAGAGACAGTATTCAGCTCATATTTCATCAGAGTCCAATTATCAACAGAAATTCGCCAGTCTACTTTGAGAGCAAATTTCATCAGTGTCCTGTAATCTGTGAAAATTTGACAGAGTCCATTTTATACCCAATTTTCGTCAGATACCATTTTATACCTAAAAATGTACAGAGTCTACTTTGAGAGCAAAATTCATCAGAGTCCAGTTTTCTAGCAAATTTCATCAGTGTCCTGTAATCTGTGAAAATTTGACAGAGTCCAGTTCTTGATCGAAATTCATCAGAGTCCAGTTTTCTAGCAAATTTCATCAGTGTCCTGTAATCTGTGAAAATTTGACAGAGTCCAGTTCTTGATCGAAATTCATCAGAGTCCAGTTTTCTAGCAAAATTCGCCAGAGTCTACTTTGTGCCAAAATATTCAGAGTCCAGTTCATGATCGAAATTAATCAGAGTCCAATTAAAGACCCAAATTTGACAGAGACCACATTTTCGCTACTAACAGTCCAATCCCCCTGAAATTTTAAACAGTCATATTTCAGACGTAGTAAATAAGATCAAGTCAGTTACAGAGCTCCAGCTCTTGTCCCCCTGTATTTGCATATTTTCTCTATATTCAGCTGTGTTCTTCACATTTTTTCCATGTTTTCTGTGTTCATTCCATGTTCTATAAATGTTCACAGCAAGCTCAGTTCAAATTTTTTCTGCCATTTTCCCCGTATGTTCACTATGTTCTTTGTCATATTTCATGTGCATCATATGTTCTCTGTATAACTTTTTATACTCAATATTCATGTTCTCAATGTTCTTAGCTTGTTCTTCACACGTTCAGTGTTCATTCTTTGTATTCCCTATGTTCCTTATCATGTCTTCATATTCTCTATAAGTTCTTATTCCCTGCATGTTCACTCTATTCATCAACTTTTTCTTACGTGTTTTCTGTGTTCACCGTATGTTCACTGTGTTCATTCCCTTACTTAACCTCAATTTTTTTATGTTCTTTGTTTCTTCCATTCACTAACTAGTTCTTTGTCAAATATTAGCATCAGCAATACAGTTTCCTCAACAATTTTAGTCACCAAGTTTTTATTTGCAAAAACTATGTCAAAGTAATTCTCGTAGTCAACTTAATAGTTCTACCAGCCATGTTCTTAAACAAATCTACACTTTATTCAGTTCCAAATTTACAAAGACAAACCTTTCTTGTAACTTCTTAACTAAAAATCTTTCGCCAATCAACTGAAACATAGTCACTTTCCTCATTTCTCAACTAACTTATTATCCAATCAACCAAAAAATTGTCAAAGGAATCTTTCCAACACTGTTCATAACTAAACTTATTCCCTAGTCATCAGAAAATAACCGTGTTCTTCATGTTTCATTGTCATTTCATAACTAAAAAATCTTTCGCCAATCAACTAAAAAACATAGTCACTTTCGTCATTTCTCAACTAAACTTATTATCCAGTCAACTAAAAATAGTCAGAAATAGCCTCGTTCAACACTGTTCTTAACTAAAACAACCTTTCTCTTAGCTAAAAATTGTCAAAGGAAACTTTTTTCAGCACTTTCTTAACAGGCGCTATGTTTCATCAAGAAAAAATTGTCAAAGGAAACTTTCCAAAACTGTTCATAACTAGCTTTTATCCATCGTCAATCAACTAAAAATAATAACTTTCATCATTTCTTAACTAAACATATTCCCCATTCATCAGAAAATAACCGTGTTCATCATGTTTCATTGTCATTTCTTAACTAAAATTATCTGCCAATCATCAGAAAAAGTCACTTTCATCATTTCTTAACTAAACTTATTCCCCCAGTCATCAGAAAATAGCCGTGTTCTTCATGTTTCATTGTCATTTCATAACTAAAATTATCCGCCAATCATCAGAAAAAGTCATGTTCATCATGTTTTGTCTTTTGCTCAACTAAAAGTATTCATCGGTCAACTAAAAATAGTCTCGTTCATCATTTCGTAACAGCCATTATGTTTTCGTCAAATAAGAAAATATAGTCACAGATATCTATCATCGTCATTCTTAACTGACATTTTATACTTTGGTGAGCACTAAAATAGCCACTTTCGTCATGTCTTGTCTTTTTCCATAACTAAAAGTATTCATCGGTCAACTAAAAATAGTTACTTCATCATGTTTCCTTGTCATTTCTTAACTGAAATATCACTTCTCTCATCTGAAAATAGTCAGGATTAACCTCATTCAACACCGTTCTTAACTAAAACAGCCTTTCGCTTAGCTAAAAATTGTCAAAGGAATCTTTTCAGCACTGTTCATAACTAACTTTATCCATAGTCAAGTAAGAAAATATAGTCAAAGATATCTATCATCGTCGTTCTTAACTGGCATTATACTTTGTGGAGCACTAAAATAGTCACTGTCGTCATATTGTGTCTTTTTCCTCAACTAAAAGAGTCAAATGTAACTTTTTCAACACTTTCGTAACTAAAATTATATGTTGCTAAGTAAGAAAAAATAGTCAAATGTAACTTTTTCAGCACTTTCGTAAAAATTATATGTCGTTAAGTAAGAAAAATAGTCAAAGGTGCTCTCCGTAACACCAAAGTTACTCTTCGAGATAACAAAAAGACGCTCTCAAACACTCAAAAAAATTTACTCGCATCCTCAAAGTTATTCTCAGAGTCATCAAAAAGTTAATCTCAGTCATCAAAATGCTATTCTCCAAGTAGCCTTTCATTCATCAGAGAACTTTCTAAGACATCTTCGTTCATTAAAGTTAATCTCAGAGGCATAAAAGTTATTCTCGGAGCTATCAAAAAGTTAATCTCTAAAACAACAAAAGTTAATCTCTGTCATCAAAGTTGATCTGCAAGATATCTTCGAGTCATCAAAGTTACTTTTCATTACATCAAAGACGCGTTCAAATACTACCCATGTTCTCAGAAGTCATTCTCAAAGTTATTCAAAGAGCTAACAAAAGTTATTCTCAGAGTCACCTTCGTTCTTCAGAGAAACTTTCCAAAACATCTTTGTTCATCAAAGTTATTCTCTAAGAGCTATCAAAAGTTATTCTCAGTCATCAAAGTTAATCCAAGAGACGTCAAAGTTAATCCAAGACATCATCTTTCATCAAAGATATTCTCTCTA
Organism: Procambarus clarkii; assembly: GCF_040958095.1. Lineage (NCBI taxonomy): Eukaryota > Metazoa > Arthropoda > Malacostraca > Decapoda > Cambaridae > Procambarus > Procambarus clarkii. Next base: position 13,770,629 of record NC_091229.1, read on the forward strand.
AGCCATCAATGTTCTTCTCTAAGACATAAAAGTTATTCTCTATGTCAACAAAAGTTATTCTCTGAGCTAACAAAATACTACTCATGTTCTCAAAGACATTCTCCAATTCATCAATGTTGTTTCAAAGACAACAAAGTTAATCTCAGAGTTATCCAAAGACATTCTCAAAGTCATCAAAAAGTTATTCTTCGAAACATAAAATTTGCTCTGTAAGATATCTTCGTTCATCAAACTTATTCTCAGAGTTATCTAAAGTTATTCTCAGAACAATCAAAAGTTATTCTAAGACAGCAAAAGTTATTCTCAGAGCTACCCAACGCTGCTCTCAGAGTCACCTTCGTTCGTCAGAGAAACTTTCAAAACATCTTTGTTCATCAAACTTGTTTTCAAAGTCATCAAAAGTTAATCTAAGACATCTTCTTTCATCAAAGTTATTTTCAGAGACATCTAAAGTTATTCTCAGAGCTATCAAACTTGTTCTCAGAGTCATTAAATGATATTCTCTAAGTCATCAAAGATATTTTCAGAGACATCTAAAGTTAATTTCTATGTTATAAAAGTTATTCTCAGAGACATCTAAAGTTAATCTTGGTCATCAAAGTTGTTCTCTAAACATCACCTTACCTAACTTATATAACTTATCTTACCTATCCTAACGTAACCTAACTTGCTTTACCTAACTTAATCTTACATTCCCAAACTGATGTATCCTAACTTATCTAGTCAAACCAGACATGATCTAACTTAAGTATTCCTTCTTGTCTTTGTGTTTCATCAATCATTGTCTCATATTCATTTACTCATTTCATTAGTTAATTTCTCAAATGGTCACTTATGCATTTCAAGTGCTATTTTGTTAGAGATTGGATATTTAAGCATTTCAAAGAATTATAATTTCTCATATGGACGTTTTGCATTTCAAGTGCTATTTGTTAGAGATTGGATATTTAAGCATTTCAAAGAATTTTTGTTATATATGGGCATTTACTCATTTCAAGGGATAATTTCTCAAATGGACGTTTTTGCATTTCAAGTGCTATTTGTTAGAGATTGGATATTTAAGCATTTCAAAGAATTTTTGTTATATATGGGCATTTACTCATTTCAAGGGATAATTTCTCAAATGGACGTTTTTGCATTTCAAGTGTTATTTGTTTAAGATTGGGTATTTAACCATTTCAAAGGATTTTTGTTATATACGGGAACTTACTCGTTTCAAGGGCTAATTTCTCAAATGGTCATTTTTGCAGATCAAGGGTTATTTGTTAAAGTTCATCAAGTTGCCCATAAGTTGTATTTATTATGTTTGTTATCATATGTTCTTATTCCCCAACCCCTTAACCTAACCTCTTGTAATCTTAGTGTATTTAGTAGGTTCTATCTTATGTTCTTATTCCCCAACCCCTTAACCTAACCTCTTGTAATCTTAGTGTATTTAGTAGGTTCTATCTTATGTTCTTATTCCCCAACCCTTTAACCTAACCTTTCAGATGTAGTTTGTTGAATATATTATCCTTTTCCTAACCTTTTTGTATATTTTTACCCAAACCTTCTTTCCTTCTTTTACTTTGTTTTCACATATAAGTTCATTCTTTATCATAGTAATAATAAAAATTACAATAGTAAAGAATCAGATCTACTAAGACTTGAAATTGAGAAACAAGAGCTCAAGGGAGTGAGAGCATGAAAGAAGAGCAAGGAGTAAGAGAGAGGGGGCGGAAGAAAATGGGACCAAAGAAGAGAGAATGAGAGAGAGTGTGGGCATGGGAGCACTAAGACTTGAATTCAGAAAAAGAAAAACTAAGTGAATGAGAGAGAGTGAGCGAAGGGGGAGAGAATGGGTGCATTAAGACTTGAATTTGAGAAACAAGAGAGCATTTGAGCAAATGAGGGAGAGAGAGGGGGAGGAAGAGAGAGAATAAGGGAGAGAGATAGAAAAGGAGGGTTAGAAGGAGTAGGAGAATCAAAGTAAAAGAAGGAAAGAAGGTTTGGGTAAAAATATACAAAAAGGTTAGGAAAAGGATAATATATTCAACAAACTACATCTGAAAGGTTAGGTTAAAGGGTTGGGGAATAAGAACATAAGATAGAACCTACTAAATACACTAAGATTACAAGAGGTTAGGTTAAGGGGTTGGGGAATAAGAACATAAGATAGAACCTACTAAATACACTAAGATTACAAGAGGTTAGGTTAAGGGGTTGGGGAATAAGAACATATGATAACAAACATAATAAATACAACTTATGGGCAACTTGATGAACTTTAACAAATAACCCTTGATCTGCAAAAATGACCATTTGAGAAATTAGCCCTTGAAACGAGTAAGTTCCCGTATATAACAAAAATCCTTTGAAATGGTTAAATACCCAATCTTAAACAAATAACACTTGAAATGCAAAAACGTCCATTTGAGAAATTATCCCTTGAAATGAGTAAATGCCCATATATAACAAAAATTCTTTGAAATGCTTAAATATCCAATCTCTAACAAATAGCACTTGAAATGCAAAAACGTCCATTTGAGAAATTATCCCTTGAAATGAGTAAATGCCCATATATAACAAAAATTCTTTGAAATGCTTAAATATCCAATCTCTAACAAATAGCACTTGAAATGCAAAACGTCCATATGAGAAATTATAATTCTTTGAAATGCTTAAATATCCAATCTCTAACAAAATAGCACTTGAAATGCATAAGTGACCATTTGAGAAATTAACTAATGAAATGAGTAAATGAATATGAGACAATGATTGACGAAACACAAAGACAAGAAGGAATACTTAAGTTAGATCATGTCTGGTTTGACTAGATAAGTTAGGATACATCAGTTTGGGAATGTAAGATTAAGTTAGGTAAAGCAAGTTAGGTTACGTTAGGATAGGTAAGATAAGTTATATAAGTTTGGTAAGGTGATGTTTAGAGAACAACTTTGATGACCAAGATTAACTTTAGATGTCTCTGAGAATAACTTTTATAACATAGAAATTAACTTTAGATGTCTCTGAAAATATCTTTGATGACTTAGAGAATATCATTTAATGACTCTGAGAACAAGTTTGATAGCTCTGAGAATAACTTTAGATGTCTCTGAAAATAACTTTGATGAAAGAAGATGTCTTAGATTAACTTTTGATGACTTTGAAAACAAGTTTGATGAACAAAGATGTTTTGAAAGTTTCTCTGACGAACGAAGGTGACTCTGAGAGCAGCGTTGGGTAGCTCTGAGAATAACTTTTGCTGTCTTAGAATAACTTTTGATTGTTCTGAGAATAACTTTAGATAACTCTGAGAATAAGTTTGATGAACGAAGATATCTTACAGAGCAAATTTTATGTTTCGAAGAATAACTTTTTGATGACTTTGAGAATGTCTTTGGATAACTCTGAGATTAACTTTGTTGTCTTTGAAACAACATTGATGAATTGGAGAATGTCTTTGAGAACATGAGTAGTATTTTGTTAGCTCAGAGAATAACTTTTGTTGACATAGAGAATAACTTTTATGTCTTAGAGAAGAACATTGATGGCTTAGAGAGAATATCTTTGATGAAAGATGATGTCTTGGATTAACTTTGACGTCTCTTGGATTAACTTTGATGACTGAGAATAACTTTTGATAGCTCTTAGAGAATAACTTTGATGAACAAAGATGTTTTGGAAAGTTTCTCTGAAGAACGAAGGTGACTCTGAGAATAACTTTTGTTAGCTCTTTGAATAACTTTGAGAATGACTTCTGAGAACATGGGTAGTATTTGAACGCGTCTTTGATGTAATGAAAAGTAACTTTGATGACTCGAAGATATCTTGCAGATCAACTTTGATGACAGAGATTAACTTTTGTTGTTTTAGAGATTAACTTTTTGATAGCTCCGAGAATAACTTTTATGCCTCTGAGATTAACTTTAATGAACGAAGATGTCTTAGAAAGTTCTCTGATGAATGAAAGGCTACTTGGAGAATAGCATTTTGATGACTGAGATTAACTTTTTGATGACTCTGAGAATAACTTTGAGGATGCGAGTAAATTTTTTTGAGTGTTTGAGAGCGTCTTTTTGTTATCTCGAAGAGTAACTTTGGTGTTACGGAGAGCACCTTTGACTATTTTTCTTACTTAACGACATATAATTTTTACGAAAGTGCTGAAAAACTTACATTTGACTATTTTTTCTTACTTAGCGACATATAATTTTAGTTACGAAAGTGTTGAAAAAGTTACATTTGACTCTTTTAGTTGAGGAAAAAGACACAATATGACGACAGTGACTATTTTAGTGCTCCACAAAGTATAATGCCAGTTAAGAACGACGATGATAGATATCTTTGACTATATTTTCTTACTTGACTATGGATAAAGTTAGTTATGAACAGTGCTGAAAAGATTCCTTTGACAATTTTTAGCTAAGCGAAAGGCTGTTTTAGTTAAGAACGGTGTTGAATGAGGTTAATCCTGACTATTTTCAGATGAGAGAAGTGATATTTCAGTTAAGAAATGACAAGGAAACATGATGAAGTAACTATTTTTAGTTGACCGATGAATACTTTTAGTTATGGAAAAAGACAAGACATGACGAAAGTGGCTATTTTAGTGCTCACCAAAGTATAAAATGTCAGTTAAGAATGACGATGATAGATATCTGTGACTATATTTTCTTATTTGACGAAAACATAATGGCTGTTACGAAATGATGAACGAGACTATTTTTAGTTGACCGATGAATACTTTTAGTTGAGCAAAAGACAAAACATGATGAACATGACTTTTTCTGATGATTGGCGGATAATTTTAGTTATGAAATGACAATGAAACATGAAGAACACGGCTATTTTCTGATGACTGGGGGAATAAGTTTAGTTAAGAAATGATGAAAGTGACTTTTTCTGATGATTGGCAGATAATTTTAGTTAAGAAATGACAATGAAACATGATGAACACGGTTATTTTCTGATGAATGGGGAATATGTTTAGTTAAGAAATGATGAAAGTTATTATTTTTAGTTGATTGACGATGGATAAAAGCTAGTTATGAACAGTTTTGGAAAGTTTCCTTTGACAATTTTTTCTTGATGAAACATAGCGCCTGTTAAGAAAGTGCTGAAAAAAGTTTCCTTTGACAATTTTTAGCTAAGAGAAAGGTTGTTTTAGTTAAGAACAGTGTTGAACGAGGCTATTTCTGACTATTTTTAGTTGACTGGATAATAAGTTTAGTTGAGAAATGACGAAAGTGACTATGTTTTTTAGTTGATTGGCGAAAGATTTTTTAGTTATGAAATGACAATGAAACATGAAGAACACGGTTATTTTCTGATGACTAGGGAATAAGTTTAGTTATGAACAGTGTTGGAAAGATTCCTTTGACAATTTTTTGGTTGATTGGATAATAAGTTAGTTGAGAAATGAGGAAAGTGACTATGTTTCAGTTGATTGGCGAAAGATTTTTAGTTAAGAAGTTACAAGAAAGGTTTGTCTTTGTAAATTTGGAACTGAATAAAGTGTAGATTTGTTTAAGAACATGGCTGGTAGAACTATTAAGTTGACTACGAGAATTACTTTGACATAGTTTTTGCAAATAAAAACTTGGTGACTAAAATTGTTGAGGAAACTGTATTGCTGATGCTAATATTTGACAAAGAACTAGTTAGTGAATGGAAGAAACAAAGAACATAAAAAAATTGAGGTTAAGTAAGGGAATGAACACAGTGAACATACGGTGAACACAGAAAACACGTAAGAAAAAGTTGATGAATAGAGTGAACATGCAGGGAATAAGAACTTATAGAGAATATGAAGACATGATAAGGAACATAGGGAATACAAAGAATGAACACTGAACGTGTGAAGAACAAGCTAAGAACATTGAGAACATGAATATTGAGTATAAAAAGTTATACAGAGAACATATGATGCACATGAAATATGACAAAGAACATAGTGAACATACGGGGAAAATGGCAGAAAAAATTTGAACTGAGCTTGCTGTGAACATTTATAGAACATGGAATGAACACAGAAAACATGGAAAAAATGTGAAGAACACAGCTGAATATAGAGAAAATATGCAAATACAGGGGGACAAGAGCTGGAGCTCTGTAACTGACTTGATCTTATTTACTACGTCTGAAATATGACTGTTTAAAATTTCAGGGGGATTGGACTGTTAGTAGCGAAAATGTGGTCTCTGTCAAATTTGGGTCTTTAATTGGACTCTGATTAATTTCGATCATGAACTGGACTCTGAATATTTTGGCACAAAGTAGACTCTGGCGAATTTTGCTAGAAAACTGGACTCTGATGAATTTCGATCAAGAACTGGACTCTGTCAAATTTTCACAGATTACAGGACACTGATGAAATTTGCTAGAAAACTAGACTCTGATGAATTTCGATCAAGAACTGGACTCTGTCAAATTTTCACAGATTACAGGACACTGATGAAATTTGCTAGAAAACTGGACTCTGATGAATTTTGCTCTCAAAGTAGACTCTGTTCATTTTTAGGTATAAAATGGTATCTGACGAAAATTGGGTATAAAATGGACTCTGTCAAATTTTCACAGATTACAGGACACTGATGAAATTTGCTCTCAAAGTAGACTCTGGCGAATTTCTGTTGATAATTGGACTCTGATGAAATATGAGCTGAATACTGTCTCTGACTAATTTTGCTCTCAAAGTAGACTCTGTTCATTTTTAGGTATAAATTTGACTCTGATGAAATATGAGCTAAATACTGTCTCTGACTAATTTTGCTCTCAAAGTAGACTCTGGTGAATTTCGATCAAGAACTGGACTCTGATGAAATATGAGCTTAAAACTGGGCTCTGTTCAATTTGGTCTTTACAGATGAAATAGCCGTAAATGGATATAAAACTAAGTGTTATGGATAAGTTGTCTGTTTTCCTTAACAAAACATCTAAGACAATATTCTCTGAAAATGATCCTTTTACAAATTCGGTCATAAATATATAAATAAACTTCTATGATTATTTGAAACTCTGAAATAGTTTAAGGAAATAGGAGGAGGAGAGAGAGAGAGAGAGGAGGATGGTCGAGATATTATGAAGAAGATAAGATAAGATAAGAGGTCTGGCTGGCCGGGCGTAAAGTAAATAAAGGTGACGCGACAGATTGCGAGGTAAGGGGGGAGGGAGGGAGGGAGGGGGGTGTGATGTACGAGACTTGAAAACCATGACTTACACAGGTGATTTTCTAAATTTATATGAATAACTATGGCTTACATAGACGATTTTGTAAGTTGAAAACATGTAAAATATGTCCGTAGAGTTCTCATGGAAGCCCTAAAGAGCTACATACGTTACTTGAATTTGTCCCATAAGGCCTTAACAAACTTCTAAGTCTCCGAAATTATTTTCTCATAAGAATTCCATACTTCTAAAATCTGTGACTGACAAAATTTACCTGAAAACCCTGGCTCACACGCGAGATATTGGAACCTGAAAACTTTGGCTCACACAGGGGATTTTGGAACCTGAAAACCATGGCTCACACAGGGGATTTTTTCCCTTTGGACCTGAAAACCATGGCTCACACAGGGGATTTTTTCCCAGAAAAAAAAAATCCTCTGTGAGGCGCCTTCCCTACTACTGCTATTTAACACAAGGGGCACACGCACTAGGGGACACAGGTGGAAACTGAGTGCCCAAATGAGCCACAGAAGATATTAGAAATAACTTTTTTAGTGTCAGAGTGGTTGACAAATGGAATGCATTAGGAAGTGATGTGGTGGAGGCTGACTCCATACACAGTTTCAAGTGTAGATATGATAGAGACCAAAAGGCTCAGGAACCTGTACACCTTTTGATTGACGGTTGAGAGGCGGGACCAAAGAGCCAGAGCTCAACCCCTGCAAGCAGAATTAGGTGAGTACACACACACACGGGGGCTGGGTGGCCGAGTGGACAGCGCTCTGTGCTTGTGGACCTAGGGACCGGGGTTCGATCCCCGAACCGAGCGAAGACAGATGGGCAGAGTTTCCTTAACCCTGATTCTCTCTCTCTCTCTCTCTCTCTCTCTCTCTCTCTCTCTCTCTCTCTCTCTCTCTCTCTCTCTCTCTCTCTCTCTCTCTCTCTCTCTCTCTCTCCTCTCCCTTCTCTCTCTTTCTCTCCCTTCTCTCTCTCTCTCTCTCCCCCTTCTCTCTCTCTCTCTCTCTCTCTCTCTCTCTCTCTCTCTCTCTCTCTCTCTCTCTCTCTCTCTCTCTCTCTCTCTCTCTCTCTCTCTCTCTCTCTCTCTCTCTCTCTCTCTTTGGGAAAAAACATGTCAGAGAGACAAACTCGGGTGGGGGGGGGGGATAAACGCAGGAGGACAAACATGGCAGAATCAAACCCAGAGGAAGGAGAGGGACAGGATGCCTGGATTAGGGAAAGTATCAAACAAATGTGGAGAGAATTCAGTGAAGGATTGAGGGTAATGAGGGAGACAGTATCCAACCCGCAGGATGAGTTGAAGGCAGCAAAGGAGGAAATAAGAAACCTGAAAGAGAATCCTCCCCCAATACCAGACACAAACCATCCCTCAGGGAAATGGTAATGTTCCTGTAGAGGGGACTTCTACAATACAACCCTCATTTGCAGACTAATTTTAAAAGAGCCCTGAAGCTAGGTCTGCAATAAGGGAAGTTGCCATAGAAATGGCTTCTTCTCAGGAAGCAGCTAGATGTACTAGCCGACTGATAGAGCAAAAAAGAGGGGTAGTAATAGTAGGCATTAAGGAGCAAACAGGAACTGGTCCAGTAGAGTGAGATCCTTAAAGGCTCAGACAGTATAACAAGGACAGAGACCAATTGATAAAGGTAGTATTCACGAGCGAGAATATAAAAGAGGACCTGTTAGCAAATACGAGCGGACTAGCAAATGTACGAAAGTTCAAAAAAGTATTCCTTCAGAGGGATATGACAAGGGACGAGAGAATGAGGGCAGCAGCCGTGAGGAGGGAGCGGAGGGAGAGAGAAGGAATCAGGGAGCCACAACCTTGAACCCTACAATGCCAGAGGGATGGGGGAACCTCCACAAGCAGTTCAACAGCCACAGTGGAGAAGCACCACCCCCACCTTCCACCCAATAGATGCCCTACCTGCCCCAATCCGTACCAGACCCCCACTAGGTGCCCACCTAGGGCACCCTACCCCACTCTTCTTCCCCCTCCTCAGCACCTGTTTCCTCCCCTCAAAGCCTCCCTTTTCCCTCGTGCCCTACCTTCTCCCCCCCCAAGCCCTCCCTTCTCCCCACCCCTCTAAGCCCTCCCTTCTCCCCCACCCCTCTAAGCCCTCCCTTCTCCCCCATCCCCCCCACCCCTCCCTCCTCCCACAATCCCCCAAACCTCCTCCTCTCACCCCCCAAGCCTCCCCTCTCTCACCCCCCTAAGCCTCCCCCTCTCACCCTCCCCCCAAGTACTCTCGTCTCCCCCCCCCAAGCCCTCCCTCCTCCACCACCCTCCCTGTACCAGACCCTCACAGCCCCCCCCCCCACACATCAAATTCCCCAGGTCCCCCATCCTAGGCCCTCCCACCCCGGACCCTCCCTGTTTCCCTGCTTCAGGGGAATCAACAGAAACTGAGGAAGGACAGAGGAGAATCAATTTCAGGGTAATGTTCTCAAACATAGATGAAATTACAAGAAAGGCAAGTGAACTAAGAGAAAGAGCACAAGAAGTGAACACAGATGTAATCAGTACTTACAGAAACAAAACTCTCAGGAATCATAATGAATGCTGTGTTTCCCCAGGACTACACTGTAATAAGGAAAGAGAGGTAAGGAAGAGGAGGAGGTAGAGTGGCCCTACTAATTAGAAAGGAATGGAGTTTCAAGGAGATGGCTATCCCGGGCTACGAGGGATTCAGAGACTACATAACAGGCACCATGTCAATGGGAGGACCAAGAATAGCAGTAGCAGTGATATACAACCCTCCACCTAATGACAGAAGACCCAGGCAGGAGTATGACAACAACAACATGACAGTTAACACTATAATTGAGAGGGATAGCCTCTGCTGCCTGTAGAAACAGATCCAATCTGCTCATCATGAGGGACTTCAATCACAGAAGGACAGACTGGGAGAACAAGGAATCACATGGAGGTAAGGAGACATGGAAAGTCAAACTATTGGAGGTGGCGACAAGAAACTTCTTAAGCCAGCATGTCTGAGAACCCACAAGGATGAGAAGAAACGATGAACCAGCGAGAGTTGACCTAGACTTCACTCTGAACGACTCCGACATAAGAGAAATCAGTTTTGAAACCCCGGTAGTAATGAGCGACCACAGTGTACTGACGTTTGAGTATCTGGTTGAAGAAAGGTTAAAATACTTGAGAAGGAGAACTGAAAACAAAAGGCTGGCATTCCGAAAGGGAAACTATGAGGGGAAGAGCAAGGGATGAGGGGAAGAGCAAGGGCAAGAAAGAGCAAGGGGATAAGAAAATTCCTAACAGATATAACATGGGAAACAGAGCTCAGGGAAAGACGGCCCCAAGACATGATGGACTACATCACGCAGAAGTGTAAGGAGGCAGCAGACAAGTTTGTCCCGGTCCCAAAGGAAAACAGCGAAATGCAGATGAGAAACCCATGGTTTAATCAGAGATGAGTCTACCTAAGCAATGAAGTACAAGGGCGTGGAGAAACTATAAAAATAACAGGACACTTGAGAACAGAGAAAGTTACCAGAGTACCAGGAATGAATATGTCAGGTTGAGAAGAGAGGCAGAAGGACAATACGAAAATGACATCACAATCAAGACAAAGACTCAACCTAAATTGCTGCACAGCCACATCAAGAGAAAAACAACACTAAAGGAACAAGTAATAAAATTGAGGATAGGGGCAGACAGATTCATTACAAACGACAAGGAAGTGTGCAAGGAATTGAATATGAAATTCCAGGAGGTCTTCACATGAGAGCAAGGGGAAGTTCGAGAGATAAGAAAGGAAATAGTTAACCAGGAACCACTAGAAGAGTTTGATATTACCAGTGGGGAGGTGAGGAAGCTTTTGCTAGATTTGAATGTAACAAAGACTATAAGCCCAGATGGAATCTCCCCTTGGATACTAAAGGAAGGAGCAAAAGCACCGTGCCTGCCTCTCTCCATAGTGTCTAACAAATCACTGGTAACAGGGGAACTGCCCAAAATTTGGAAGACGGCTAATGTAGTCCCGATATACAAGAAGGGGGATAGACAGGTGGCACTGAACAGTGTCCCTAAATTACATACCATGCAAGATGATGGAGAAGATTGTGCGAAAAAAGCTACTGGAACATCTGGAGTGAGGGAACTTTGCAACACAGCATCAACATGGGTTCAGGGATGGTAAGCCCTGCATCACAGGATTAATTGAATTCTACGACCAGGCAAAAAAATTCAGACAAGAAAAAGAGGGATGGGGCAGACTGCATTTTTTTGGACTGCCAGAAAGCCTTTGACACAGTACCACACAAGAGGTTAGTGAAAAAGCTGTAGATGCAGGCAAGAGTGAAAGGGATGGTACTCCACTGGAGAAGGGAGTACCTAAGCAACAGAAGACAGCGAGTCATTGTGAGGGGTGAGGTCTCAGATTGGCGAGACGTCACCAGTGGAGTCCCGCAGGGTTCAGTCCTTGGACCTATACTGTTTCTGATATATATAAATGATCTCCCAGAGGATATAGAATCGTTCCTCTCATTGTTTGCTGATGATGCAAAAATTATGAGGAGGATTTAAACAGAGAATGATAGTAGGAGGCTACAAGATGACCTAGACAGACTGAATGAATCGTTCAACAAATGGCTACTAAAATTCAACCCGGTTAAATGCTAGGTAATGAAAATAGGCGGAAGAAACAGGAGGCCAGACAAAGGATACCGGATGGTAGATGAAGTACTTCATGAAACGGACAGAGAGAAAGAACCAGAAGTTAATATCACACCAAACCTGTCTCCTGAAGCCCACATAAAGAAAATTACCATCTGCAGCATACGCGAGGCTGGCTAACATCAGAATAGCCTTCAGGAACCTGTGTAAGGAATCATTCAGAACCTTGTATACCACATATGTAAGACCAATCCTGGAGTATGCGGCCCCAGCATGGAGCCCGTACCGAGTCAAGCACTAGACGAAGCTGGAAAAAGTTCAGAGGTATCCACTAGGCCCAGTCCCAGAACTAAGAGGCATGAGTTACGAGGAAAGGCTGCGTGAGATACACCTCACGACACTGGAAGACAGAAGAGTAAGGGAAGACATGATCATTATTTACAAAATTCTCAGAGGAATTGACAGGGTAGATAATGGGTAAACTTTTTAACATTAGTGGTGAGTATTGCGCACGGGATGCAGTGATGAGTACATATGCACCAATACTCATCTTGTGAGTAATTGAGACGACTGGGGTGAGAGGTCACGTGATTGACGAACACAGTTCCCCAAGTGTGTCATTATCCCGAGTACCTACATTTAGGACTCCTGTACATCCGAATTGGTGCTGTAGTGATTAGGAGACATGATTATTGAGTGCCATATATTATACAGTAAAAGTTAGAATCCTTTCTGACGAAGAGACGAATTTCCTAAGGGAAGCTTAGTAGCACTTGTAACCACTTATTAAGGTAGATTATCCTATTTATCTTCTATACATAATTTTCTGTGGTAAAGGCAATAATGATTGTTAGATTGTTACTGAGAAACACAAGCCTTTTTGAAATCCGATTCCTAGTGTCAGTTAACTACCAGCTACCGACCTGTCTATCTCATCTTAATTATAAATGCCGAGCCCACCTCTGTGTTGAGTCCCTCAGAAAGGTTGATATAGCATGGTAGACCTATTAATGCTACACATCCCAGGCAGGGCGAGACGTATGGGCAAGTCTCCTTACACCCATTGCCTCTTTTCACCCATCTGTGATTAGGAACCTGTGTGTTAGTCAACTGTTGTGGGTGGCATCCTGGGGAATGGTAAAAATGCTGCAATATATCCCAGGTATACTCGAATTTTCCCACAAACGCCGCAAGGCTACACATGAAACTGCCGCAAGGCAAATTAAGACACTAGCGCCGCAAGGCCGCCGCAAAGAGTGGCCCGGAAGGTCCCAGAGTCCAAAAAAGTGTTCACGCCCGTAGTCAAAGAGTGGGTTCACGCCCTAACAAAGTAACTACATTGCTCCTAATAACTGACCTCCTCTTGGATTAATCCATTTATACTGATAGTGGTGAGGTCGTAAGCCCTATGACTGTACCTCTTTGCTCATGACTAATCTTAATACTTTGCTAGCCACTGCTTACTAATCCAGTGTGCCATGGATACCGCTCACAGATCCCAAAAACGTCCGATATCTATATGATTGCTGTGATAACTCCAGGGAGCGGTCAAATAAAACAGAGGCCCCCCGAATCCATATGCGCGTTTGTTTACAAAGGGCAATGGTTCAATTCTCATCGTGGGGGCCTGTCGGCTGAGTAAACAGCGTTGGGTATTCGTAGTCGTAAGGTTCCGGGTTCGATTCCCGACGGAGGCGGAAACAAATGAGCAGAGTTTCTTTCACCCCGATGCCTCCTGTTCACCTAGCAGTAAATAGGTACGTGGGAGTTAGACAGATGCTATGGGCTGCTTCCTGGGGGATGTGTAACAAAAAGGAGGCCTGGTCGAGGACCGGGCCGCGGGGACGCTAAGCCCCCGAAATCATCTCAAGAAGATGCTCCAATGATCATCTCATGGGTACTAGACACTTCTAAACTCACCGCCATGGTAGCGGGGCTGGAACTTGGTGCGGTGGGTGGAACAGGAGAAGTTGTTGATGGGGTCACAGAGGTACACCGTCCCAGGGATGATCCTCACCTTGCTCTGTCCTTCATCCTCTCCTACGCTGGCACCTCCAGCGTCCTGCGGGGCTCCTACCACTAGTCTGATGGATCAAGCCGGATGGTTAGTGTGGCTGGGTACATAAATAAATTGACGATGGGTGGAGAAGGTGGGTGAATGTATGGATAAGATATCGGGTGATAACTGTAAGGTATCGATGTATTCACGGATGGATGACTGGGATAAATGTTAGATTTGATGAATGATTAGATAGCACACAAGACTTGGATGGAAAGTGCGGATTGATTGAATAAACCATTATTGTACAATGTTACCGCGGTTGTAAGTCCCTATATAATATATATGGTAAAGCAGCACATGAAATACATACAATATATAATATATTTAACATAATCTAGATAGTCAAACAAAACCTAGATAATACTATACGGATATGAAAAAATATTGAAAATTCATAATTTTTCATACCAAATCTTCAGTACAATGAAATATATATTATATAAAGATGTTGATTGGGGAGCCCAGGCTTCCCAATACAATGCTAAATGGTTGAATGGAAATGGTGGCATTTGTAGGATAACAATGCTGGCACCCTGGAGGAAGGGGTAGGCCCCCCCCCCCTTGACACCAACAACCATGGGTCACTTGAGCCCAAGGTCACTGACCTGAATGAGCTTCCTACTTTGGAAAACAAAAATTTCATCCTCTCTCTCTCTCTCTCTCACACAGCCTCGTCTACTCACAAGGGCTCGCCAAAGTTCGGCCAGATGGCGACACTAAACCCAAACTGGGACTTCTTGTTGCCGGTGAGCACCAGCGGCCGGGTGGCGTCCATGTTGAAGAGCGCCGCCCTGGTGGCCAGCCACAAGACGATCACCAGGTGCAACATTCTCCTCAAGAAATAATAGGAAGAATCTTATTCAAAGGCAGTCAAATTGATCAGTATTAGTTTATGTTGCGGCCCAGTTATTATACATGATCCATAACTTATAATAATGTACATTATAATCGTCAGACTCATTGCTACATATATTTTGCCTCCAGGCCACTAACACTAGTACCAACGACGAGGACAGAAAGCCGGTGGTTTGTCAAAGGTTCCAACATTTGATGATATTTTCCAGTTGGATTTTAAATTCAACAGAGTTTTCGCATGGTAGGTGGGTTGGCGGCTTCGGCGGGTAAGCGGTTCCACGGGTTTATAACCCTGTGGGTGACAAAGCATCTCCTGTTCTCAGTCCTACATTGTAGCTTGTTGAGCTTGAACCCGTTGTTCCTTGTTTGTTTTACATCTGACCTGAAGAAATTGTCCGGATCAACATCCTGACGGCTTTTTCAGTATTTTAACGAATTTTGTCATGAAATACGGCACTTTTAAACAGTATGCCATGATGTTATTAAGTTTTGGTGTGTGTAGTTCGTTCCTGAATATAAATTCAATATGTATTCAATAAATTCAGTACTATATAAAGTGGGGAATGTGTGTGTTCGTACGTCAGCCTGTTCTCGTCGGCGTCCCTAACGTCACGAGATTGTCGTACTAAAGTGCCCTTATCCTAACCTACCAGAGAATCCACAAACAGAAAACAGGACAGTATGTCAATTTTGCGAGCCGCTACCGTTTTCTAGTACGACAGCTTTTGGCCTTAGTTAATGTATACTTCAAAATGCGACGGGCTATTAGGAGTGAGGGTTCCTTACGTACGTGTAGGGTTGTGTGAGAGTGACAATCTTGAGGTTGTCTTGAAATGATTTCAGGGCTTAGCGTCCCAGCGGCCCTGTCCTCGACCATCTTGAGGTGTCTTCAGATGATTTCGGGGCTTAGCGTCCCCGCGGCCCGGTCCTCGACCATCTTGAGGTGTCTTCAGATGATTTCAGGACTTAGCGTCCCCGCGGCCCTGTCCTCGACCATCTTGAGGTGTCTTCAGATGATTTCGGGGCTTAGCGTCCCCGCGGCCCGGTCCTCGACAAGGCCTCCTTTTTATTACCCTCAGAAAGCAGCCCGTACCAGCTGTCTAACTTCCAGGTACCTATTTACTGCTAGGTGAACAGGGGCATCGGGGTGAAAGAAACTGCCCATTTGTTTCCGCCTCCACCGGGGATCGAACCCGGAACCTTAGGACTACGAATCCCGAGCGCAGTCCATTCTACCGCCAGCCGTGGCGGTCAGACTAGTGCCAAGGGGTGCCGAGGCAGCACACGGAGTGCCGACCCTGAAGTGTTACTCGTGGTCATGTGAGAGATGCATATTATTATTCATATATTGTACACTGATGAGGAATGTAAGAATGAAGAAGGTCGGCAGAAAGTTACACGAAGACCATCAACCACTCCACAAGTGGCCAAACAAAAGGTTGGTAGAATTGTTATGTGAAAGGTAAGCCGCTCGAAAGCCACTCGGCCGACCGGCTCCCCGAGCGGACAGCACGCTGAACTGTGATCCTGTGGTCCAGAGTTCGATCCCGGGCGCTGGAGAGAAACAATGGGCAGAGTTTCTTTCACCCTATGCCCTTGTTACCTAGCAGTAAATAGGTACCTGGGTGTTAGTCAGCTGTCACGGGCTACTTCCTGGGGGTGGAGGCCTGGTCGAGAACCGGGCCGCGGGGACACTAAAGCCCCGAAATCATCTCAAGATAACCTCAAGATAGAAGGTAATGCAGGTAAGAAAGGAAGAAGAACCCAGAAGATATCTACATCATAAGGGGGATGGCATCTGGGGGTCTCAAAGTGGAAAATATTTAGGAGCGGCTATAATTCCAACACCGAACACCAGAGGCACACATAATCTCGTGAACATCGGCAGCGTGTGAGACATACGGTAAACAATTGAACGTAGTTCAGAATCTTCTTATCAGGGACCAGATTCACAAAGCAGTTACGCAAGTACTTACGAACGTGTACATCTTTCCTCAATTTTTCACGGCTTTGGTTACATTTATTAAACAGTTTACAAGCATGAAAACTTCCCAATCAACTATTGTTATTGCTATAAACAGCCTCCTGGTGCTTCGAAGATATTTAACTGTTCAATAATTGTAAACAAAGCCGCCAAAGATTGAGAAAAGATGTACAGGTTCGTAAGTACTTGCGTAACTGTTTCGTGAATCTGTCCCCAGGTCTCTTTCAAAGCAATCTACTGCACACAGCCTTTGTTCGATCAATACTGGAATATATATACATCACCGGCCTGGAATCCGCGCAATCTGAAGCGGAGCTAAGAGGCTTGAGCAATGAGGCTACGTAGAGGGAGCAAGACCTCACAACATTGGAGGAGAAAAGACACTCAGGAGGATATGATGGTCAAGAAGTTGTGGAAGCCACCTCCAGCCACATCTTTAAACCCTGGTTCGATAAAGAATTCGAACGTCAAACTGTTAAATTATAACATAACAAGGCTCTAGTTGCCGGGGTATGAAGAGCTAAATCTTACTAACCCTTGATTACTGCTTGGTAATCACGGGTAATCAAGGAGGTGAACCTCCACCACCACCACAACCATCCCCACCACTTTCTCCACAAACAAAACAACTATCCTCACCACCACCACTACAACAACAACCATCCCCACCACTACCTCCACCACCACCACCACAACAACAACCATCCCCACCACTACCTCCACTGGTAGGTAGGAAGGTTCACCTCCACCACCACCACAAAAACAACCAACAACTTCCTACCTTCAAGTTTCATCCCAAACTGAATGAGGATGTTGTTAGAGCCCAGCTTCCGTGAACATCAGCTTACTGATAACTTCCCTTCCTGTTTATCCCAGCGGGAAAGCATCCTGGAGGCGCCATTACTAAGTGATAGGCTTGAGAAGGTCTCCCGGGACTATGTCACAGAGCTTCAGGTAGAGTAGAAGGAAAGCCTTGAGGATACACTGAGGTTACTCTTGAGAAAAAAAAGGGGGAAGGAAGAGAAGCCAACGTAACAGTATAGGTGAGATTCGCCCCGTGACATCCAGGCAGGGATAAGGGCCAGCTGCAATGGCTTTGCAGCTGCGCTCAGGCTATATAAGGGGAGAGAAGAGCAAGGAGCCGAGGTTACGAGATATTCATGACCGTGCCACCTGTTGGGTTGCTTAATCTTTATCATCGGAGACGAGGGAGTGTCATGTACTTATGAGATCGAGCCAGGAGGCTCGGGAATAATAGGTGTGAGATGAACTGACTCTGGGCAGCTGGGCCTAGAGTAATGTGCTGCAGCTGTGGTGAGCAACAGCGAGGAAGGATGACCAGGGAGCTGTGAGGTATCTTCACCGTTCTGGGGTGGTGCCCTGGAACGAGACAGCAGCATGGACCCGAGGGGACATGACCCTAGGGTAGGAATCTCCGTTGTTCTGGATGCCAGGATCACGTTAGCCCAGAGCAACGATGGGACATTGACAACATTCACCAGGCTGGACAGCCTGGGTTTTGTCTGGGTCATGGAGGATCTATGACCTAGCAACCATGGAGGACGAAGACAGAAGAGAAGGGATGCGGCCAGTGAAACATTTTGTCGAGGTGTGGTCATTGTAAGCCCCCATGTGAACAGTACAGGGCAGGATGTAAATATTTTAGGAAATTGTTACTGAGGATGAAGAACCTTATATTTATGTGTTGTGTAAACATTAATGACAAGTGTCATATATGTTTAATGCCAGCAGTCTGGTCCATGTTATGTGTATAGTTATGTATGTATTAATATGTCAGCAGTTCAGGTATATGTATATATTGAGGTATGGGTAAACAATATTACAGATTATGTCACCCATGCTATGATGAGGATTTAATGCACATGAAATAGTATGAATTTTTAGTTGTACATATATGATGGGTGCATCCTCCAGGCTCTTGCACTAATGCAACCATTGCAATGATGCATATAAACATATACATGTTTAAGGAAGGGAGTGGTGTTGTAATCCACAAGTTAGGAGTGAATATTAGATAATGAATCAAGCACTACAACACTTAGCATACTCTTCCACCAATCATTTAAGTATTCAGGCAGGTCACACATCGAGATAAGGCCAAAAGTGATTAAGACATCCGGTGCCAACCTGACGAATGTACCAGCCAAGAGGACAAAGGGTGACCTCAAGTTTCTTGGAACAATGAGATTTACAGTTAATCGGATTATACCCTCCTTGGGATACGGTGTGACATGTTTGAGGCTATGTCCGCTGGAGGGAGTCTTGTGTCAGCTGCGGTTCTAGGAAGTTCTCCTTATCTCCTCCGTCTGTGGCAGCAGCGAAGTGAACCGACCAAGTGTGGGGACTTGATGTGATCTTGTTGACCAAGTACAGTCTGCAGTGTGGAAGTATTGTACGGAAGACTAACCGGGTGTGGAGAGTTGTAGTGATAATTCTGTAGTAGGGACCTAGGCGGAGGTTATGAGGTCAGGTGGTGACCGGGAGGTACAGTGGGGTTATTGGAATGGGTAGATGATTTATCCAAATAAAGAAGGTTAATGTCTTAATTATTATCAGAGAATATTTATGTAACTAAATGGGAAACCCCGACGGCTTTTAATCACCTTCCCATGTGTTCTTTCATTGAGTTCGTGTATAAATCTAGTGGTAAATCTCAAGGGTCTGGTGTGAAGAATTACATGGGGGGAGTAACTGTTACTGAGGCAAGAGAGGTTTGGTTGTGTTCGGAATGAACCTGTGTTCAGTGATCAAGACACGATCAACCCAACACCACATCCTCACATCGCCATCAACCAACACTACGACCCACGACGTTTCATGCTGATATTATTTGTTCCATAGATTTTATCAACATTTTCCTGCAGCTTCCCCTCCGTATCCGGTCATGTTGGCCATCCGGAGACGTGGGGACGTCCCCCAGGCTGTCCCTCGTGCGTCAGGGCTCCCTCACAGGATGTGGACCCCAACCTTGCTACTTCTGTGGTATGGGTTTATCTTGGTTATCTTGAGGTTATCTTGAGGTTATCTTAAGGTTATCTTAAGATGATTTCGGGGCTTAGCGTCGGGGGACGCTAAGACCCTCTCGGTCTGTCGGTCCCTGTCGGTCCTCGATCCTGTCGGTCGAGGGGTCTGTGGTGTGGCTGCTATATTGTATTTAGTGGCTGTATAGGAGTGACTATGGAAGTATGTGATGGGGTTTGTATATGGTGAAGGTTGTTCGTTTTTTCTGTAATAGGTTACCCCTTGCCTGAGGAATGAAATCAGTTGGGTTGATTAAATTTCCACCAATTTAACGACTGACCTTCCCAAAAGATGCAACGCACAACTGTTGAGTAACTCCAAGGGACTTATTGACTGCTAAGTGTACTGTTTGAGGACGCGACCCCCGAGTCCTTTCACTTCTAAGGTAAATTCTTACTCAGATATTTAGCTGAGTTTACCTGGTAAACTCAGGTAATTATTTGAGTAAGAATTTATCTTGAGTTTTAAGTTAGTTTAAAAAGTTATTAAAAATTAAGATTGGAAGTACTTTCATTCTGATTGTTTGATCAGTATCCAATGGCTTTAATATAAAATGAGGCGAAGCTTTATTAGTAAAGGCTCTAACTCCACTTGCCTCTTGCCTTCACATAGTATAGCGTCAAAGCTTGGTGCGTCAGCTGAGGGAGTACGCATGACGAAGCCCGTGCGTGGGTGGGATCTATATTCACCAGCTTAGGATATTATAACTGGCGTCATCACAGGAGAGTTTGGGCGGCGTGTTGTGACGGTAGTAACCCAGGAGCACCTCAGGGTGTTGACCACCACACCAGGACTGCCCTTAACACACACGTACAGCAGACGACGAGTCACAACGACGTGGCTGAAGAAATGATGATCAAACTACACACCACAAGACGAGGAGACGACGACGTTTATGTCCATCCTGGACCTTTATCTCACCCGCCTTCATAATGGTCCAGGACGGACCGAAACGTTGTCGCTTCCCCACCTTCTCAGTAGTGGTTTAGTCATCACTTCACACGTGATTTGGCTTCAGAGTAAACATAATTATGTGGAGCGTGGTCATCACAGTTTCAATGAGCTGTTGCATAGTTTAAAGGTTGGATGGAATGGTAAGGCCAAGAAATAATAATAATCGTACTTAATTAGTGAATCTACTTATTAATTCAAATGCGTCCAATCTTTATTTTTAATAGTAGAGACGAGGTATACAGATATTATGTACAGCTAATACCGTGTCAGTGGGCTAGTGGTTCGTCACTGGAGGGTGAATACTGTGCCAGTGACACACACAGAGATCACACTAACGTGATGCATCAAATGAACAAATCCACAAGGGCCGTTCATACTGTTCATAACATGATCGTTCATATTTGTTCATACTGTGCCAGTGGTTGGTGGCTCGTCACTGGAGGGTGAAATAATAATAACGGGTGTAACCGTTACACCTCGGTTTACACCCGTTATTGTAATAACGGGTGTAAACCTGTTATTGATAAACCTGTTAAGTGTTACATGATCTGAGAGGACCCATTTACCAGGAAGGACACGCATTATGCATGTTAGTGAGTGATCAGGCTTGTGTGTATGTCTAAATTACGTTTTGTTGTGAAGTAATTTAGACTACGAGGCAGTTTGTGAGTTTCAAAGTCATTGTATTAAAGGATTTCCAGAAAGTTAGTCTTCTCTAAATGGAACACATAGGTTCTTTATTTTTTACAGGAGTCATCTGCAGCCTTATATTCACTGGCATGATTTTGGATAGATAAGTGTGTTTTCTCACTTTATTTCTGTCACTTACTGGGATATTTACCACGAATGTAAAGGCCCTATTCTGACCTTTTCTCATTTTAATTTATTCATCTGTTTTGGTTAGTCTAAAAGGGTATTGGAGAGTCAAGACCCGGTCTAATGGTCCACTTATAGAGCTGCAGTTCGCTGGTGCTGGTGTCTGCCTGAATATATACAGACGGGCAAAGTTCCTTTTGGTTATTGCTGTTTTCAGGAGCTTAGCTATCTGACGATTTTGAATCCCAGCATCATTTTATTGTTTTGCTAATTGGTTCTCTTATTCGCCCTTCCCTTATTCTCAGCTATGTGAGCATTACATGTTATTGTCGTCGTTTGCGGCTGCTCTGAGTTTAAGGTGATTTTGCTCTATGTTCAAGTTCTCCGTTCTCAATTTTTACAATTATGACATGTATATTTGCTCTCCCCTGGATGGTCTGATGGTATAACATGATCCTCATCTCTCTCTTGCCTAGTTATTGCCTTTGCCTCCTTCCTCTCATCACAATCGACTTGATAATGGTCCAGGACGGACAGAAACGTCGTCGTCTCTTCACTTTCTAGTGTGTGGTTTGATGTTATAACATGATCCTCATCACCAGGGAACTGTGTATGGTGATGTATGTGTGTACTGGTTAAGGGAGGTCGCTTACAAGCACGTCAATGAGTACTGGAGTTACACAGGAGACGTGAGGTGCTCCAGCGGCTGTAAACGCCTCAGTGTGATACATGCTACAGTTTGTAGTGATATTTATTGCTTAATTAAATGTTTATTAGACGAAGTTAGGTCCTATTTTGGACTGGAATGTCTGTAAGCTTGTACAGAAGACCATCATGCAAGACATGGTGAAAGGCCTTGTGCACAGTCTCTCATACATTCTTCACGTTAGTGTCCTTGCCTTGTGTATGTGTAAAAAGGTTGTTTCGTCTTCACAGTTATGGGTAAGATGATTTTAACATAATTCTCGAAGCACTTGCCATTATTTCTTGGAGAGGGGTGATTGTTGGTTGCCCTGACGGGTGGTTGTTTGCCACTGCGGGGTGACTATTTGTCTCAGTATGGGGACTTACGTGCCGCCACTAAGGGGGAAGTACTCGGCTGGGCTGACATTTACCTGTCGGGTGGATATTGGCGTCGTCAGCAACGCTCTGTTTACAGTTATGGGTGTGAAAGTGGAAGACCTCGTCGGTCTACAGGTGTTCGTGACGACAGAGTAGTTGTGAAGTTCGCCGGGACTGGCTTGTTCCGGAGGTTTCTCGACCAGTATGAGGACAAGGTGGTGGGGATGAGCAACGGTCTTGGCTCTGTGACTGCGACGAATTTGAGTGTGGAGTACACATGCGTGTCTATTAAGAATGCGCCGTTTGAAATGTCTGAGGATCTTCTCCGTCGGGCTCTTGCCAGGTATGGGCGTATGGAGTCTATTCGTGTCTGTAGATACACAACCGGGGACGTCAAGGGACTCGGTAATGGTTATAGAACGGCTAAGATGGTTCTTCATGGGAATGTGCCTTCTTCTCTCACGCTTGCTGACTTAACGGTCTGCTTTTCCTACCGTGGGCAGACTCGGACGTGTTTTAAATATGGGTATGTTGGACATTTGGCTGCTGCCTGCGACACTCGGATGTATGATCGGGTTAATGTGTTTCTTGAAGCGGATTTTCCTTCCTTGCCCGAGCGTGAGGATGTCTCGGTTGTGGTTGTGAGAGGACGGCCGCTGTGATGGGTGCCGCTTCAGTAAATGCGGTTGGTGGTGTGGGTGTCGGGGTGGTGGGGGGTGCAGACCCGCCCCCCACCGTCGGCTTCCTCGCCTCCGCCGGCCCCGTCGCCTCAGCCGGCTCTTCGCCTCCGCCAGCTCTGCCGGCCCTATCTCCAGCTCCTGTGATGCCTGAAGGGTACTTTACCCTCTGTGGGTGAGGCTGATGAATTTCCGGATCGTGTGTTGCCCGGTGACTTGCGGCCGGCCGTGGGCTCTACTGGGATGCCTCCTGCTGGCAGCGACAGTTCAGATGATCAGAGGCCTCTGTCCAAGCGTTCCTGGAAAGCTAGGAGTGTGTCGCCCCCTCGTGGGTGGGCTGCGGTGTGAAGTTGTGGATGATGATGTGATGGATGGGCCTGTGCGGCCTCCTGTGGCACCTGCTGCTGGTGCCTCCCCTCCTTGGGTGGTTGCCCCTAGTGAACGTGACCTCGTGGTGCTCCTCCACGAAAACTGTTCACCGGGAGGCCTCTGATCCTGTGCCCGGTGGAAGGGGCCCTGGCAAGTGTGCGTTCCCTGTGGTTCCCCTTGGAGTGAAGAACCGTGTGACTACCAGTACAGACCTCTGTGGCTACCCTTGTCCGTCCCCTGGTGCTCAGACCCCTCGTGCTGCACCCTTTCCCTGTGGTACCGGCCAATGGGGTCCCCGCTCGATGCGTCACAGGCTTTGGAACTTACTGTGGATACCGGGTGTATCCGGCGCCGTGGTGCCCCTATACTATTTGGGTGCCGAGGGTGAAATGTTTTGTTTATGGGGTGCCGGAGCTGATGCCTCAGCCTTGTGCGTCGCCTGGTAGACCGATGTCTGATGATATCAAGCTCGTTTGGGAGGCATACTGCTTGTGGTTTCCGAAGAGAGAGTTTCCCGATATATATGCGTAGTTTTTGTGCTTGCATTATGCTCCCGGAACGTTTTATAACTTTTGCATTGTCTGATATGTGGTTTGTTTTGATTGCCTAGTTTAGGCCTTTGTGTAAATTGTTTGTGTTTGTTCATACTGTATGTGTTTTCCCGTGTGTGTTATACTGTTATCTTCTGTGTTGTTGCTAATGGTGTTCTGTGTGTGTGTGTGCTTCTGGTGTGTGTGGTGGTTTTTTTTTGTTTGCCGGTCCTGCGTGTTCCGGTATTTTTTTCATGTGTGTCTGGGTTGTGGTTGCCGTTTGTTTCCCCCGGTTCCTGTGTGTTCGGTCGAACGATCGCGTGTTTCTGTGCTGTGTGTGCCGGGTGTTCCCTGGGTTGTGTGTGTGTATTGGAAATTTTTATTATTTTGTACCTTTGCTTCTGAATGTTTATTTTGCGCCATTGTGTGTTTTTTAATGTATGTAACTTGGCGCGCCCCGTCTGGGTTGTGTAGTTTCTTATTGTGTTTTCTAACGAATTTGCTTGTTTTCATGGGTTCTCATTTACGTTTTGCTCTGAAAATTGTCCCACTGTGTTTTTCTTGTGTTCACATATCTTCAGCTTATGGTGTGACATTTATATTGTACTTGTTCTGTGTTTGCTTGCCTGTCAGTTGGTGTTATGTTGTTGGCTGGTGTGTGCTGGTGTAAGGTTTTTTCCTTCGGTGCTTCGGTGCCTTAACGTTGTACTGCTTTCCTTGTCATGTATTTGTTTTATAAATAAAAAAAAAGAAACAAAAATATTTCTAAGAGAGAAATAGAGTTGTGGTTTCTGGTTAATGTTTATCTTTCTCTAGTACTTTGGATGAAAATAATGTTTGCGACTTTAAGATTTAATGTGAATTCCCCTGATGCTAGAATCACTATGAGGGCGGTCAGTAGATTGTAATTTTGTATTACTGTATGTAAATTTGTATTTGTATAATTGTAATTTTCCCAATTGTGGCGTGTGGGGGGGGCCCCATTTTGTAATGTGATGACCAAAGGATTTGTTAAGGAGTAGGAATCACTTTGAATTCGTTGGTGATTTTTTTGTGGATTGACGGGTTGAGTTGTTATGGAAAATCGAAGATTGTGGTGCCTCAGTCTCTTGTATTGTGCCAGTTATTTGTTTTAATAATAATTATAATTGTCGGGGACAGGAAGCCGGAAAAAACGAAAGGAAAAACTAAATAGGGCTTGAAGACTCCTGGCCTAGATAGCTTATGGGCAAGTATTCCCTGCTGTGGAGAGTCCCTGACGGAATGGAACCCCGGTGAGTGTGATAGCATCTATGAAGACGTGAGTGGTGTAACAGTCAACCGCCGGGTGCTTGGGAAGGTGGGATCCAACAGTTGGATCTCGATACTGTAGATACAAATTGATAATGATGAATTGATTATAACATATATACACACACGCCATGCACGACGCACACACATATGTCAGGCCAATCCTGGAGTATGCGGCTCCAGCATGGTCCATATCTATCAAGCATAAGACTAAACTGGAAAAGGTTCAAAGGTTTGCCACCAGACTAGTACCCGAGCTGAGAGGATGAGCTACGAGGAGAGACTACGGGAATTAAACCTCACTTCCCTGGAAGACAGAAGAGTTAGGGGGGACATGATCACCACATTCAGGTTCTCAAGGGAATTGATAGGGTAGATAAAGACAGGCTATTTAACACAAGGGGTACATGCTCTAGGGGACACGTGGAAACTGAGCGCCCAAATGAGCCACAGATATTAGAAAGAACTTTTTTAGTGTCCGAGTGGTTGACAAATGGAATGCATTAGGAAGTGATGTGGTGGAGGCTGACTCCATACACAGTTTGAAATGTAGATATGATAGAGCCCAATAGGCTCAGGAATATGTACATCTGTTGATTGACGGTTGAGAGGCGGGACCAAAGAGCCAGAGCTCAACCCCGCAAACACAACTAGGTGACTACACGCAACACACACACACACACACACACACACACACACACACACACACACACACACACACACACACACACACACAACACACAGTAGGCAGTAGGACGGCGGTCAGTGAACAAGGTAGGACGTGCAGTCCGCGAATTACTTCAATATTCTCGGGATAATTTACGTACCAGTGAGCCCAAAACATAGTTTTTGGTCATATGAAAGGTACAGCAAGCAGTGATAACGCAACATAGTGAATTCTTATAACGTTTGATAAGAAAAAATTGAAAAAGAACGAGATTGTGGCAAGACGGTGGCACCAGAGGCCGCGAAGGGAAGAGTTTTGGACCACGACGTGAGAGGACCTCTGGCGGGGACGTCAACAACAATATCGGACATCGCTTCATAAATCACCTAATTGTGCTGTGGGATGCTTACTCGGAGGTGAGTGCCTCTCAAAGTCAGTCATATAAGGTGTACAGTGTTTTTTTTTTTTATATAGTAATTAGCTTTGAACATAAGTAATTAAAATACGAAAAAGTAGCTCAAGAGCCTCAGCTTGGTACCAGCTTCTCACACCTGTGTGTGACATTACACCGCCACTGACTAGACCTTCCCCCCCCCCTCCTCCTCACCACAACAAGCCAGTGTAAACACACACACATGCACGCACGCACACACTGGTGACCGCTCACCCTCACTCACTCACCCTCACCCCTCACGTTTCCCACGCCTTACAGTACCCCAAGACACCCCCCTACCCCTCCCCCTATACACAAACACCCCCGCACTCAACACACCACACACACACACACACACACACACACACACACACACACACACACACACACACACACACACACACACACACACACACACACACACACACACACACACACACACACACACACACACACACACACACACACACACACACACACACACACACACACACACACACACACACACACACACACACACACACACACACACACACACACACACACACACACACACACACACACACACACACACACACACACACACACACACACACGCACACACACACACACACACACACACACACACACACACACACACACACACACACACACACACACACACACACACACACACACACACACACCCCACACACACCACACACACACACCCACACTCACACCCCTCCACACACCACACACTCACACACACACCCTCTCTCTCTCCCTCCCCACTCCCCCCCCCCCTCTCTCTCCCTCCCCCTCCTCCTTCCCCTTCCCCTCTCCCCTTCTCCCCCCTCCTCTCTCTCTCTCTCTCTCCTCTCCTCTCCCCCCCCCTCTCTCCCCCCTCCCCCCCCCTCTCTCTCTCTCTCTCTCTCTCTCTCTCCTCCTCTCTCTCTCTCTCTCTCTCTCTCTCTCCCTCCCCCCTCCCCCCCCCTCCCTCCCTCTCTCCCCTCTCTCTCTCCTCTCTCTCCCTCTCTCTCTCCTCTCTCCCCCCCCCTCTCTCTCTCTCTCTCTCTCCTCCCCCTCTCTCTCTCTCTCTCCTCCTCCCCCTCTCTCCCTCTCCCCTCTCTCTCCCCTCCCCCTCTCCCCCTCTCTCTCCCCCTCTCTCTCCCTCTCCCCCTCTCTCCTCTCTCTCCCTCTCCCCCTCTCTCTCCCTCCCCCTCTCTCCCCTCCCCCCTCTCTCTCTCCTCCCCCCTCTCTCTCCCCTCCCCCCTCTCTCTCCCCCTCCCCCCTCTCTCTCCCCCTCCCCCTCTCTCCCCCTCCCCTCTCTCTCTCCCCCTCCCCTCTCTCTCCCCCCCCTCTCTCTCTCTCCTCCCCCTCTCTCTCTTCCTCCCCCCTCTCTCTCCCTCCCCTCTCTCGCTCCCACCCCTCTCTCTCTTCCTCCCCCTCTCTCTCTTCCTCCCCCCCTCTCTCTCCCTCCCCCCTCTCTCTCTCTGTGTCTGTCTCTCTCTCTCTCTCTCTCTCTCTCTCTCTCTCTCTCTCTCTCTCTCTCTCTCTCTCTCTCTCTCTCTCTCTCTCTCTCTCTCTCTCTCTCTCTCTCTCTCTCTCTCTCTCACACACACACACACTCATAGGGAAATCATGGAAGGGAGACGAACTCTGACTGCCAAACGCAGGAAATTCACAACTGGAACAAACACAGAGGATGGGATGGAACAGGAAGCCTGGATGAAGGAAGTACTCCAGCAAATGCAGAATGAATTCAGTGAAGGACTGAGGGTAATGAGGGAGACAGTAGCCAACCTGCAAGATGATTTAAGGGCAGCAAAGGAGGAGATAAGATACCTAAAGGAGACTCTTCCACAATACCAGGCACAAACCGTACCCCAGGGAGATGGGAATGCTACTGTGGAGGGGACCACCACAACCCAGATCTCATTTGCTGAAATGCTTAAAAAGAGCCCTGAAGCTAGGTCTGCGGTTAAGGAAGTTGCCATGGAAGTGGCTTCCTCTCAGGAAGCAGCTAGATGTACTAGCCGGCTGATAGAGAGAAATAGAGCAGTAGTAGTAGCAGGCATTGAAGAACAAACAGGGACCAGACCAAAGGAGCGGAGAGACAAGGACAAAAACATGATTAAAGAGATCCTTAAAGAGGTAAGGATGGAGGGAGCTGAGCGAAATGTTGAAAAGGTTTTCAGGCTTGGAAAGTACAACAAGGACAGAGACCGAATGATAAAGGTGGTTTTCATGAGCGAAATCGCGAAAGAGGAACTGCTAGCAAGGAAGTGTTGTCTAAAAGGTGTAGAGAAGTTCAAGAAAATATTCCTGCAGAGGGATATGACAAGGGAAGAGAGAATACGGACAGCAGACGCGAGGAAGGAGCGCAGGGAGAGAGAAGGAAATCAGAGTACCACAACCCAGAACCCTACAATCCCAGAGGGAAGTGGAGAACCCTCCTCAAACAGTGCAACAGCCACAGGGATTGGGGCACCACCCCCAAATTCTACCCAACAGACACCCAACCTGCCCCATCCCCTGTCAGCCCCCCACTAAGTACCCACCTAGGGCACCCTCCCCCCACCCACCCCCCTCCCCCCACTCACCCCCCTTCTCCCCCTCACCCCTCTCCCCAGGACCTCCCTTCCCCCCATCCCCCATGCCCTCCCTTCTCCCACATGCCTTCCCGTCTCTCCCACCCCCATGCCCTCCCTTCTCCCCCTCCCCCCTAAGCCCCCCACTCTCCCCCACCCCACCTAAGTCTTCCCCTCTCCCCCACTCCCCTAAACCCTCCCCTCTTCCTCACCCACCTCAGCCCTCCCTTTTCCCCCACGCCCCCCAAGCCCTCCACCCTTTTCTCTCCCCCCAAGCCCCCCCATCTCCCCTATCCCCCACAGCCTCTCCTCCCCCCATGCTTCCCCAACCCTCCCTCTCTTACCCACCCCCTGTACCCTCCCCCTCTTATCCACCCCCTGTACCCTCCCCCTCTTATCCACCCCCTGTACCCTCCCCCTCTTATCCACCCCCTGTACCCTCCCCCTCTCCCCCACCACCCCAAGCCCTCCCTCCTCCACCAATCCCCCCGTGCCAGGTCCCCCCAGCTCCCACTCACCCCAGATCCCAAAGGTCCCCCCCAGAAAAGAAGCAGAAGAGAGTCAGTTTCAGGGTGATGTACTCGAACATAGATGGGATCACAAGCAAGACAAGTGAACTAAGGGAAAGAGCACAAGAAGTTAACCCAGATGTAATCGGACTCACTGAAACAAAACTCTCTGGAATCATAACGAATGCCGTGTTTCCCCAGGAGTATACAGTAATAAGGAAAGAGAGGGAAGGTAGAGGAGGAGGCGGAGTGGCCCTACTCATGAGAAGGGAATGGAGTTTTAAGGAGATGGCCATCCCGGGCTGTGAGGAGTTCAGAGACTACATAGCAGGCACCATAACAATGGGAGGACCAAGAATAGTAGTAGCAGTAATATACAACCCTCCACCAAATGACAGGAGACCCAGTCAAGAGTATGAAAACAACAACAAGGCAGTTAACACTATAATTGAGAGGGCAGCCTCTGCTGCCTGTAGAAATAGATCCCACCTGCTCATCATGGGCGACTTCAATCACGGAAAGATTGACTGGGAGAACAAGGAACCGCATGGAGGCGAGGATACGTGGAGAGCCAAACTATTGGAGGTGGTGACAAGCAACTTTTTAACGCAGCATGTCGGAGAACCCACAAGGATGAGAGGCAATGACGAACCAGCGAGACTCGACCTAGTCTTCACTCTGAACGACTCCGACATAAGAGAAATCGGTTTTGAGGACCCAGTAGGAATGAGCGACCACAGTGTACTGGTGTTTGAGTACTTGATTGAAGAAGGGTTATTGAACTCGAGGAGGGATACCGAAACCAAAAGGTTAGCATACCGAAAGGGAAACTATGAGGGGATAAGAAAATTCCTAACAGATATAGCATGGGAAACAGAGCTCAGGGGAAAGACGGCCCAAGATATGATGGATTACATCACGCAGAAGTGCAAGGACGCAGCAAACAAGTTTGTCCCAGTCCAAAAGGAAAACAGAGAAATGAAGATGAGAAACCCATGGTTTAATCAAAGATGTAGGCTAGCTAAGCAGCAAAGTAAAAGGGCATGGAGAAACTATAGGAATAACAGGACACTGGAGAGCAGAGAAAGATACCAGAATGCCAGGAATGAATATGTCAGGATGAGAAGAGAGGCAGAAAGACAATACGAAAATGACATCGCAAGCAAGGCAAAGACTCAGCCTAAATTGTTGCATAGCCACATTAGGAGAAAAACAACAGTAAAGGAACAGGTTATGAGATTAAGGATAGGGGCGGAAGGATTCACTACAAATGACAAGGAAGTGTGTGAGGAATTGAATAAGAAATTCCAGGAGGTCTTCACCTTAGAACAAGGAGAAATTCCAGAGGTAAGTGAGGGAATAGCTAACCAGGAACCACTGGAAGAGTTTGAGATTACCAGTGGGGAAGTAAGGAAGTGTTTACTAGAGTTGGACGTGACGAAGGCTATAGGCCCAGATGGAATCTCCCCTTGGGTTCTAAAGGAAGGAGCAAGAGAACTGAGCCTACCACTCTCCATAGTGTATAACAAATCACTGGCAACAGGGGAACTGCCAGATATTGGAAAGCAGCTAACGTAGTCCCGATATACAAGAAAGGGGATAGACAGGAGGCACTGAACTACAGGCCAGTGTCCCTAACCTGCATACCATGCAAGCTGATGGAGAAGATTGTGCGAAAAAAACTAGTGGAGCATCTGGAGCGAAGGAACTTTGTAACACAGCATCAACATGGGTTCAGGGATGGCAGGTCCTGCCTCACAGGGTTACTTGAATTCTACGACCAGGCAACAAAAATAAGGCAAGAAAGAGAAGGGTGGGCAGACTGCATATTTTTGGATTGTCAGAAAGCCTTTGATACAGTGCCACACAAGAGGCTAGTGCGAAAGTTGGAGATGCAGGCTGGAGTGAGAGGGAAGGTACTCCGGTGGATAGAGGAATACCTAAGCAACAGGAGACAACGAGTCTGTGTGAGGGGTGAGGTCTCAGATTGGCGAGACGTCACAAGTGGAGTCCCGCAGGGGTCAGTCCTTGGACCTATACTGTTTCTGGTATATGTAAATGATCTCCCAGAGGGTATAGATTCGTTCCTCTCAATGTTTGCCGACGATGCAAAAATTATGAGGAGGATTGAAACAGAGGATGATAGTAGGAGGCTACAAGATGACCTGGATAGACTGAGTGAATGGTCCAACAAATGGCTGTTGAAGTTCAACCCGAGTAAATGCAAAGTAATGAAACTAGGCAGTGGAAACAGGAGGCCAGGCACAGGATACAGAATAGGAGATGAAGTACTTAATGAAACAGACAGGAGATATCACACCAAACCTGTCTCCTGAAGCCCACATAAAGAGAATAACGTCTGCGGCATATGCGAGGCTGGCTAACATCAGAACGGCGTTCAGGAACCTGTGTAAGGAATCATTCAGAATCTTGTACACCACATATGTAAGACCAATCCTGGAGTATGCGGCCCCAGCATGGAGCCCGTACCTTGTCAAGCACAAGACGAAGCTGGAAAAAGTCCAAAGGTATGCTACTAGACTAGTCCCAGAACTAAGAGGCATGAGTTATGAGGAAAGGCTGCGGGAAATGCACCTCACGACACTGGAAGACAGAAGAGTAAGGGGGGACATGATCACAACCTACAAAATCCTCAGGGGAATCGACCGGGTAAACAAGGATGAACTTTTCAACACTGGTGGGACGCGAACAAGGGGACACAGGTGGAAGCTGAGTACCCAAATGAGCCACAGAGACGTTAGAAAGAACTTTTTCAGTGTCAGAGTAGTTAGCAAATGGAATGCATTAGGAAGTGATGTGGTGGAGGCTGACTCCATTCACAGTTTCAAATGTAGATATGATAGAGCCCAATAGGCTCAGGAATCTGTACACCAGTTGATTGACGGTTGAGAGGCGGGACCAAAGAGCCAGAGCTCAACCCCCGCAAGCACAATTAGGTGAGTACAATTAGGTGAGTACACACACACACATACATACATCCCAAGGATGTAACTCTTAGCACTTGTTTAATTCCTGGGTACCTATTTACTGCTGGGTGAACAGAGGCGTTTGGTAAAAGAAATCTACGAATTTGTTTCTTCCTCGGCCGGAAATCAAACCCGGGTCCTTTGGACTACAGCTCCCGAGCGCTGTCCGTTCTTCAGACGTATATATGTTTGTGTGCTCTCCTAGATGTGCTTGCAGGATCGCGCTAGGCTCCTGGCCCCGCCGTCCTAATGTTCCTAGATTAATGTAATGATTCATTTCTCACGTTCTTATCGTATTTACATTTACAATTTTGAATCGAATTAGCTTCAACAACTTGTGTATCTAATGCACTCCATTACTGACAGCTCTAACAGTGAAAGGTTCTTTCAGGTGTCGCTATGACTCATTTCGTTTTCTGTGTCCCTCTGTGACCCCTCGTTCTGCTGTCCCTAGCTTTGAACAACGCTGCTTTATATACTTTGTCAATATCCTTTATTTATTTATTTATTTATTTATTTATTTATTTATTTATTTATTTATTTATTTATTTATTTATTTATTTATTTATTTATTTATTTATTTATTTATTTACTTATTTATATACAAGAAGGTACATTTGGTTTGTGAGAATACATAGCATAGTATTTACAATCTTGTAAAGCCACTAGTACGCGCAGCGTTTCGGGCAGACTTTATAATTGTGTATGTTGTTATCATGCCCCCCCCCCTTATCTTTTCCTCCAGTGTATTAAGGTCCAGTTATCTCCGTCTTTCCTCATAACTCAATCCCCTCAGCTCCGGAAGGAGTCTCATTGTATATCTCTGGATCTTTTCTAGTCACTCTCTGTCCTTTTTCAGGCAAGGGTTCCATGCTGGGGATGCATACTCAAGAGTGGGTCACCCTTCGCTGTATATAGAGCCTGGAAAGCTCCATTGTCCAAGTTTCTGAATGATTCACGAATGTTGGCCAGTATATATGTATGAGTATCTACTCACCTAGTTGTGCCTGCAGTGCTCACGTAATTGTGCTTGCGGAGGTTGAGTTTCGGCTCTTTGATCCCGCCTACCAACCGTCAAACAACCGGTGTACAGATTCCTGTACACCAGTTGATTGGGCTATTGGGTTTTTATCATATCTACACTTGAAACTGTGTATGCATTCTGCCTCCACCACATCACTGCCTAATGCACTCCATTTCTTGAATAATTTTGCAGTGTATCTCAATGAGAGGCTGAAATTTAGACACCAAACCCACACGCCTGAAAATAAGGAAAGTGAGAACGTTTCGGTCCATCCTGGACCATTATCAAGTGTGACGAAACATCATCATTTCATATATTCATATATACAGGACCTGCCCGAAACGCTACGCTTGTTAGTGGCTTTACAAGAATGTAAAAACATCAATATTATGTACTCTCATAAACCCAATGTACCTTGTAAATATATAATTAAATATAGCCTTTTGGAGGACTTTTGGGGCTTCCGTTCCCAAAAGAGTACCAACAATGCAATTATTAGTCTCCTTGATATAATTTACTCAGCCCTTGACAAAAATGAGTTTCCGATTGGACTCTTCATTGACCTGAGAAAGGCCTTTGAAACTGTTAATCACAATTACCTCCTACGTAAACTCCATCATTATGGAATCCGAGGCCATGTACTGGACTATATCCAATCCTATCATAGTGATAGACACCAATGTGTAGCCGTCAATAATATAACCTCTCCCACTCTACCAATAACCGTTGGAGTGCCACAGGGCAGCACCTTGGGACCTCTCCTATTTCTTATATACATCAATGATCTGCCTAATGTCTCTAACATTCTGAAACCTATTTTGTTTGCTGATGATACTACCCTCATCTACTCTAACCCCAAAACACATACACTAAATAATGTTGTTAATAATGAACTTAAAAAAGTTCACTTGTGGATGTCAACCAATAAACTAACACTTAACATAGAAAAGACCTATTACATCTTATTTGGAAGCAAATCTACAAATGCAATTCAGCTTCAGATAGACAACGTAAACATTAGCAATAAAAATGATGGAAAGTTTCTTGGACTATTCCTAGACAAGAGACTCAACTTCAGCACCCACATACAACACATAACTAAGAAAGTCTCTAAAACAGTTGGTATACTCTTCAAAATCAGATATTATGTACCTAACTCTGCTCTTATCTCACTATATTATGCACTAAACTATCCCTATCTTAATTATGGTATCTGTGCATGGGGTTCAACCACTGCAAACCACCTCCTTACCTTGAGGTTACCTTGAGGTGCTTCCAGGGCTTAGCGTCCCCGCGGCCCGGTCGTCGACCAGGCCTCCAGGTTGCTGGACTGATCAACCAGGCTGTTGGACGCGGCTGCTCGCAGCCTGACGTATGAGTCACAGCCTGGTTGATCAGGTATCCTTTGGAGGTGCTTATCCAGTTCTCTCTTGAACACTGTGAGGGGATTGCCAGTTATGCCCCTTATGTGTAGCGGAAGCGTGTTGAACAGTCTCGGACCTCTGATGTTGATAGAGTTCTCTCTCAGAGTACCTGTTGTACCTCTGCTTTTCAACGGGGATATTCTGCACATCCTGCCATGTCTTCTGGTCCTCAAGTCCATCATCACCCAGCAAAAATCTGCTATCAGAATAATAACAAATTCTGCTTTCAGACAACACTCAGTTCCCTTGTTTAACTCCCTAAACATGCTAAACATAATCTCACTCCACAAATTCTCTTGTGTCAACTACATTTACAAAACCCTGTTCTTAAATGCAAATCCTGTTCTGAAACTTTCCCTGGACAGATGTAATAGGACCCATTATCACCACACCAGAAATAAATATCTCTTTGATATCCCCAGAGTCAAACTTAATCTGTGTAAACACTCTATGCAAATAAAGGGACCCAGTCTATGGAACTCACTCCCTATTGAATTGAAAAGCTGTCCAACTTTTGCGTCATTCAAAAACAAAACTAAAAAGTACCTAATTTCATCTTCATAGTTTCTAACCTTGTTGATTTAAAATTACACTGTATCTATTGCTACCCAATTTCCCAATCTTTATGTACCCAATCCGAACATCTTTACCATTGTGATCATTGCTGTCTTCTTATATGTGCTATCAATGTGTTGTATGGTGTCTATTAATCTTGTTTAAATTACCAATCAAGCTGTCAATGTAATCAATCAGAGCTTTAATGTACCAATGTGATTTAATATACTTACTAATCTCTCTCGTCTCATTTTTTCTTGCAATGTATCTGTTATCGTTTTATTAATTCTGCTAGAATTTACCTACTTAAAATTATGTGTTGGATTAAGGACCTGCCCGAAACGTACTAGTGACTTTACAAGATTGTAAATACCATGCTATGTATTCTCACAAACCCAATGTACCTTCTTGTATATAAATAAATAAATAAATAAATAAATAATAAAAATGTTGGTTGGGTTATCTTGAGATGATTTCGGGGCTTAGTGTCCTCGCGGCCCGGTCCTCGACCTGGCCTCCACCCCCAGGAAGCAGCCTGTGACAATCGAACTCGCGACCACAGGATCACGCGTCCAGTGTTCTGTCCGCTCAGCCACCGGCTCCCTACGGCTGGGTGTACAGTAATTTTTCCCCATCAACACTGATTCAGAAAAATTAAAATGCAGTTTTTATCAACTTATTAGAGATCCACAAGACTATAACACTCACACGGGCGGGAAGGACGAGGTTGAGCTGACTCCATTTTCGTGGATAATCCAAGAATTTGTGACACTTTTTCTCACAAGGGATCCCTATGCAGACTGGAGATGCAGGCTCGGGTACAGGGGCCACGGCTTAATTGAGTTAAAGAGCTTAATTCAGAAAGAAGGCGCAGTGTTACTACAACCCGCAGTGTTACTACAACCCGCAGTGTTACTACAACCCGCAGTGTTACTACAACCCACAGTGTTACTACAACCCGCAGTGTTACTACAACCCGCAGTGTTACTACAACCCACAGTGTTACTACAACCCGCAGTGTTACTACAACCCACAGTGTTACTACAACCCGCAGTGTTACTACAACCCGCAGTGTTACTACAACCCACAGTGTTACTACAACCCACAGTGTTACTACAACCCGCAGTGTTACTACAACCCACAGTGTTACTACAACCCGCAGTGTTACTACAACCCGCAGTGTTACTACAACCCACAGTGTTACTACAACCCACAGTGTTACTACAACCCACAGTGTTACTACAACCCGCAGTGTTACTACAACCCACAGTGTTACTACAACCCACAGTGTTACTACAACCCGCAGTGTTACTACAACCCGCAGTGTTACTACAACCCGCAGTGTTACTACAACCCGCAGTGTTACTACAACCCGCAGTGTTACTACAACCCGCAGTGTTACTACAACCCGCAGTGTTACTACAACCCGCAGTGTTACTACAACCCGCAGTGTTACTACAACCCGCAGTGTTACTACAACCCACAGTGTTACTACAACCCACAGTGTTACTACAACCCACAGTGTTACTACAACCCACAGTGTTACTACAACCCGCAGTGTTACTACAACCCACAGTGTTACTACAACCCACAGTGTTACTACAACCCACAGTGTTACTACAACCCACAGTGTTACTACAACCCACAGTGTTACTACAACCCACAGTGTTACTACAACCCACAGTGTTACTACAACCCACAGTGTTACTACAACCCACAGTGTTACTACAACCCACAGTGTTACTACAACCCACAGTGTTACTACAACCCACAGTGTTACTACAACCCGGCCTCCTAATAACACGTCGCATTTTGAAGTATTGTCTACTTAAGGACAAAAACGATCGTACTAGTAAATGGTTGCGACTCCGGAAATTGACATAATGTCCCGTTTTCTGTTCGTAGGTCGTCTGGTAGGTTAGGTTAAGGGCACTTTAGTATGGCAGTTTCATGACGTTGGGGACGCTGGCGAGAACGGTTGCACAGTTAGATTTTTTTTTTTTACATGCAAGCATGCAAGGTAAATACAATAAATACAATAAAACAACAGAGAAAACATAATAACAAAGCAAAACAAAAAACCACCGGCCAGATGGACCGACAGCACAGTACAACAACAAACATAACTAGAGAAAAACAGCATACATCAAGACAAGAACAGAACACAAAGAGAAAACAATGTAAACAAGCAATCAATACACAAAACATAATAACACATGAAACAAAACAAACACAATCATCATGACATACAGGTAAGACATAAATATAACAACATAAAACATTACAAGAAAATAAAAATATACAAGCCAGAAATAAAAAACAAAAGCCACACAGGGCACAATTACAACACAAAACACATAAACAAGAACACCCACAACCACCGGCCTCGCAACAAAGGGAGAGGCACAAGCACAGAACACAATAGGGCAAACATACAGCCAGAGGGGCACACAGTACTTCATAAAGCAAAGAAACAGGTAATCAGTGGACATACTTGCCCGGGAACCGGGCCCGCGGGAACTGCACATGGAATGCTTCCCAGAGCAACCACCGCCTAGGGTCTAGCTCATCCACTGAGGAAGCCATAACCTCCGGAACCCGGGCAACAAACACCCGCAAACAGGGGACCCAGATGGTATTACTGACAAGGGGTGTAGTTGCCACACGTCCCCATATGTCGGGAATCTGCCCAGCCGGTTCGGTTCATCCGACAGCATTAACTCGGCAATCAGTTCCCAGTGACTCGGCGGCATCACCGAAGCCGGCCACACGTCCTCCAAGTCCCCAACGCGCACCCTCTCAGGAGCGAGCTTGACAGAGGGCAATCCCCCCTGTTTATGATTGAAAAACGATTTACACACGACTCACAACTGATGACGTTCGAACACTTCCGGAACAAATGCTTCACTGACGAATTTTATTCGAACCACAACGCAGTAAATACTTCACCCACGTACTATAAACACAAATAATCGCCAATAGAACCTAAACAATTAACCTAACCTAACCTATGTCTATATACACACAATATGCTAATATATTATAATGTTAATTAATATTTAAGAAAATTTCAGTTTTGAATGGACAGCATATAAAAAATTATGAATGCGTCTGAGGGTCGACCGCTGGATGTAATGGACTCGAGTCGAGGACGGGGTGCAATCCTTAACTGTAGCCTCTGTTCACCCAGCAGTGAATGTGTGCCTGGTTATTAAATGATTCAGGGGTAATTAAGATTTAGAACCTGCCCGAAACGCTATACTTGCTAATGTGTTACAAAAATGTAAGAACTCTTGTGTATATAAATACAAATAGAAATTAGGACGTCATACTAGACAGATACAAGATTAAAAGGCTAAGAAAGTAAATCAAATTAATTGCATCTTCAAAACAAGAGAAAGGCTTCTGGGCTGAGATATCTCCACAACAAACACCCGAGGCACACTGTCCACTTGATTGACAGTTGAGAGGCGGGACCAAAATGCCAAAGCTCATCCCCCGAAAGCACAACTAGGTGAGTACAACTACGTTACTACATCAGCAGAATAACGTCGGCCAAATACAGCAGAATGCAGCAAACATGGACCCAAACTTTTCGAGTGCTATATACATTCTATATGAGACCCATTCCTGAGTAGGTAGATAGCCCTAGGTCCATCTGGTTCCGGTACCTGACCCAAGGCTTAAATCCCACTACTTGCTCCAAATAATAACTAATCAGTAATATTACTCCCCTTTAATATATCCAAAACCATCACAGCGTCACCGGGGCTCCTATAATCTCCACACTACATAAACTCTGCCGGACAGAAACAGTTGGGCACGTTTCCTTTCATCTGATGTCTCTGTTCACCCAGCAGTAAATAGGTACCAACGAGATAGACGACTGCTGTGGGGTGCATCCTGGGAAAGGTCAGTAGTTGGACTAGGGAGACCTCGATAAGGCTAATTACAGGCTCCTTGCTCCCTACGAAGGGAATTATATCACAACGTTTCTGAGTAACTCTGTTCAGTACAGTTATTTTCTTGCTACAAGTTATTTTTGTCACTAGAAATCATTCTCGTGTGAGCTGAAAGCATTGTCTCCTATGGTCACCTTTCACCCGTGTTCCAGTGCGATTTGGTTAGTTTTGCTTAAGGGCCATTAGTTAGTTTTTAAACGTTGTTCAATGTCAACAAATCTTTTTTGACTAGTTGTATATGAAAAGGGCTGCAATTGTTCCAAGCTTCAGTATTGCAGCCTAAATAGAAAGGGAGAATTTTTTTTCAACGAATTTTAGACATTTTCAACCTCTATTTACGACTACAAGTTTCAAATGAAATAATTTCTATGACATTACCTTCTATCACATTAGCATATAATAAAGGATATGATTCAGCGGCTTTTCCAAAATATGTTTAGTTTTACTAATACAAATAGTCAAAGTTCCCCCCAAAATTATGCAAATATATCATGTTTATTACTATTATAAAATCAATAAATGAACTTAGGGAAAAAAAAGCTCGAATTACAATGTAGAAACATAAACTCTACATATAAGGTGAAAGTTTCATGTAAACTGAATAAAAAATGAAAGAGTTATAAGAACGTTTACATTACTTGAAAATAAATAAGTAAAAAATAAAGTCTAAGGTGCTGCCATCTGTGGCTGAGATTGACATCAACCAATTTCCTGCAAGATTGGCACCCTTACAGATAGGCTTACGTGCGGTCAGGTGTATAAGTTTCATACAAATCGTCCGATAAACAAATAAGAAAAAATACATGAAAACAAATATGTGTTATTTTTAACCAATTTTTGGGGGGATAAAACTAATTTTTAAATATTTTTATTATATGCTATTGTGATAGCTGAGAGCCATAGACATGATGTCAGTCGACACTTGTGCTTGATGTTAAATTTTTACCATTTTGGAAAATTTTTGACACATAATTACACGTTTTGACACATTATTGGCGCCTGACAGCTGAGTGGACAGCGCTTCGTATTCGTAGTCCTGAGGTTCCGGGTTTGATCCCCGGTGGATCCGGAGACAAATGGTCAAAAAGTTTCATTCACCCTGATGCCCCTGTTACCTAGCAGTAAAAATAGGTACCTGGGAGTTAGACAGCTCCTACGGGCTGCTTCCCGGGGAGTGTGTAACAAAATGGAGGCCTGGTCGAGGACCGGGCCGCGGGGACGCTAAACTCCGAAATCATCTCAAGATAACCTCAAGATAATTCAATATTTTTTTCTCCCTTCCTATTTATGCTACGATGCTGAGACTTGGACCAGATGAAACCTTTTTCATATACAAATCGTCAAAAAAGTTTGATTGAAATTAAACTAGTTTATATTTACTGCATATTTGGTTAGAATGCCCCCTTAAGTTAGGTTGGTTTAGGTTAACTAGATCATGGAGTTCAAGTTTGATAATGAGAAAGAATCGTACAAGCGGCTTTGCAACAACATGCCACGTAATCACCAACATAGGAAAGTTCACAACCTATTGTAACTTCTTCTATACAAATAAATAAATAAACAAGAAATAAACCCAAGTTATCGTACCAAAATGACGTCACCAAATTCGTCATTCTGTTTCCCGTTTGTAAACTGATACTGCGCTTTATCGGGTTACGTTCTGTAACCCGATAATATCCTGTATCCAAAGAACGGAAATGTAAGTAAAGAGCCCGTATTGCACGCCCGTTGATATTTGTTGATGGCCCTTTCTTCCAAGCTATCGATTTTGGCCGCTCACTTCCACCATACTTAGGTGATCCTTCTCGCAATCAGTTGTGCCGTTTGATTTGCTTGGTGCCGCCACGAACGGGTTGTTTATTACGTGTTCCATTTGTTCAAGTTCAAGTATGTTTATTGAGACAATAAAATACATTTCAAATGTACAGAGTAACTTAGGCTATCTCTTCCACAATGCGCCATATGCTCATCCTGTGACTTGATTGTTGCCGCCGGAAGTGGCTAGTTTATTGTGCACCCTATACCCATCCTGTGAGCGGTAGCGCAAAAAGCATTACAGAGGGCACAAAAGGTCTTTATCAGACCTCATCTTAGATAATTACATAAAAAATTTCATCTATCCTTTACACCTTATTTTTTGTAACATCTATTTCAAGAGCTATATATTTACAGTAAGTCGTTATACATTAATGGTAGGTCTTATCGCTAATACATAATTGTTTGACTAATGGAGATATTACAGTCATAGGGGAGCTGCTTTTTATTATTAGTCTTCACAATACTTGGTTTCTTAATCTCATATGTCGTTTATCTACTGGAAGCGAAATATGGATACAGTGCAAGGATTTCAGGTAATTTATCCATGGTAATAAGATAGGTTGCCATATCATACAGCGTGAGCTTAGATTTATCTCTAAATGGCTCAATTTTACTACAATCCAAGATATAGTGTTCGAGTGTGTGTCCCTGTCTTTGTCCACACACTTTACACTTTACTTCATCTAGATCCCTATACAAGCCGAACTGCCAGAGATACTTGTAGCCAAGTTTTATTCGAGCTGTGACAACATCTGTTAGTCTACTGACTTTGTTACTTGCCCCATACACATGTTTTACTTCACACATTTCATTGTGATAAACAATGGATCTGCTGGTTCCCGTTTGCACTGCTCTACTTTCTTCAAATCCATTTAGGAGTTCTCGTCTAATGACACTTTTAAGTGACCTATTTGACAACTTAAGTTTCCGTTCAAATACTGTCTTTATTTATTACAGCCTTAGCAAGGGCGTCAACTTTGTCATGTTCCTGCAGGCCAATATGAGAAGGAATCCACAACATTTTTACATTTACCCTCTTGCAAAGTATGCTTCTATATCTATGTCTGGCTTCTGAGACAAGCACGTTATTACTTGATTGCAAACTGTTTATTGCTAGTAGTGAGGAAAGAGAGTCGGACTGGAAGTGCAGTTGTCCTGACAATGGGCGATGGCTTGTACTTTGAGTGGGGAGTCCGTATAACAACTGGACCTCTATCCTTCAGACGGAACTATTTGCCTTGATCCTTGCACTGAAATGTGTACAAGTCTCCAAACTTGATACATTAATTGTAAGTGACTCCTTATCATCCTTAAATGCTCTCAACTCTTTAAGACATAACTTTAACATGCTCGTGTCCGAAGCTAGACACAAATACAACAAAATTATTAAGGATGGTAACAGAGTCCATTTCATGTGGTCTCCATCTCATGTTGGCCTCCGAATGCATGATAGAGCTGATAAGTTAGCCAAAGAATCTGCCTTTAAAGGAGCCGTTGAGTGTAACCTTGGATT
Organism: Procambarus clarkii; assembly: GCF_040958095.1. Classification (NCBI taxonomy): domain Eukaryota; kingdom Metazoa; phylum Arthropoda; class Malacostraca; order Decapoda; family Cambaridae; genus Procambarus; species Procambarus clarkii. The sequence continues at coordinate 13,813,541 of NC_091229.1, forward strand.
GTCAATGAGCAATCTGAGAGCAGCAGTACACCGAGAACTTCAACAAGATCTTGTAGATCTGAGGCAAAGTGAAATTGACACCAGTAATTCCATCTATCATCATACTATCATGCAAGAGGAGCCACACATCTATGGTTCATCCAATAAAATCAACAGACTTCTAGATGTCACTACTGCTCGGCTTAGACTCGGTTACAAGTATCTCTGGGAATTCTCATTATCTGCTGATGTAGACCTGACCAAATGTAAACTGTGTCAACAAAATTATTCGCACCCCCTCCGTCACTATGTGATGGAGTGCGAAAAGATACGTAAATTCAGAGACAATTCTGTAACGAATGTTCCAACGATGTGTAAATATTTCATTCAAAATGATCTGCTACCAGAAATTTTAGCCAAATATCCCCAGTTTGCTAACTGTAGGTAGTAACTAAGTGATTGTAACCTATCCACCGCTGCCCACAGGATGGGGGGCGGTGTAACCTATCCACCGCTGCCCACTGGATGGGGGGCGGTGTGCAGGACAAACATATCAATTGTGACATTAGTTCTCCACATATGTCAGTTGCTTAATTTAGAACCTGTACTTGTGGTCGATCTCGAACCCATTGTTGATGTGATGACATACTGAATTTTGTAACTAGCTCATCAAGATTGTAACTTGCTTAGCTAAATGAAATGTGGTGTTCAGTCCCTGAGCCCATTATGTGCCTCTGTAACCCTTTCCACTACCGCCCACAAGATGGGTATAGGGTGCATAATAAATGAACTAAACTAACTAACTACTTCAGTATTGTCAATAATTTCGAGTGTGATTGATTGTTGCCGCCGAAGGCGGCTAGTTTATTGTGCACCCCATACTCATCCTGTGAGCGGTAGCGCAAAAGCATTGCAGAGGGCACAAAAGGTCTTTATCAGACCTCATCTTAGATTATTACATAAACAATTTCATCTATCCTTCACACCTTATAGTTACAATGTCAGCTAGTTACAGAGAAAGTGCGAAAGTTACATATGAATATCCATCCGGGATATACGTGGGGCGTATATCCGTACTTATATGCGTATGACGTATATACATACGTCGCCTCTTGACACCAGACACGTGGAGGAAGGATATTCCCCCCTCCCCCCCACCCACCTCCCGTTACTCATGGGGAAAATTATGCCCGCCTCCGCACAGAGCTTCCGACAGCACCAAGTCTTCACCCACGGTTAGTTCTTCAGCAGACTTGGTGTCGCGGGCACACGGTCAGATTCCTCGTCTCATTCCATAATTATCTTTATTAGTGAAATATGTAATTTTGCAGACATCTAATATGGCTTAATATTATATTTATAATCTAATATTAAAAATCTTATTTATGTACAAACTGTTTAATGTACCAATGCCTATACAGTTTTTGCAGAATTCTTGATAGAAGACGCCTGGGAAACAATGGTGGCGCAATACGCTACGCTGGCAGCCTTGACTGTGGTGCTGGTGCTTAGCCCTGGCTATACCCAAGAGTTTAGTGAAGAGCTGTGCCATACGGGTAATATGGAGGGCTTGTGCGAGTGCCAAGTGGACCATCCTGGCACCATACAGATCATATGCTCTTGCTCGCCTGGCCAGGTAAGGATACAGTTTCATAGTAAATTGTTCTCTTGTGTGGCAGTGGAAGTGTATTTTGTTGTATTGTGTGGTAGTGGAAGTGTATTTTGTTGTATTGTGTGGTATTTGAAGTGTATGTTGTTGTATTGTGTGGTATTTGAAGTGTATGTTGTTGTATTGTGCAGCATCAGAAGTGTATGTTGTTGTATTGTGCAGCATCAGAAGTGTATGTTGTTGTATTGTGCAGCATCAGAAGTGTATGTTGTTGTATTGTGCAGCATCAGAAGTGTATGTTGTTGTATTGTGCAGCATCAGAAGTGTATGTTGTTGTATTGTGCAGCATCAGAAGTGTATGTTGTTGTATTGTGCAGCATCAGAAGTGTATGTTGTTGTATTGTGCAGCATCAGAAGTGTATGTTGTTGTATTGTGCAGCATCAGAAGTGTATGTTGTTGTATTGTGCAGCATCAGAAGTGTATGTTGTTGTATTGTGCAGCATCAGAAGTGTATGTTGTTGTATTGTGCAGCAGTAAAAGTGTATTGTTGCATTGTACGGTGCAATAGAGGAAATGCATTTTACCTGAGTTTATATGAGTCACTGACACTAGTGGCCGCGACGAGGACAGGAAGCCTATTTTGTTGTATTTTGTGGCAGTTGAAGTGTATTTTGTTCAAATGTGTTGTAGTTGAAGTGTATTTTGTTCAAATGTGTTGTAGTTTAAGTGTATTTTGTTCAAATGTGTTGTAGTTTAAGTGTATTTTGTTCAAATGTGTTGTAGTTTAAGTGTATTTTGTTCAAATGTGTTGTAGTTTAAGTGTATTTTGTTCAAATGTGTTGTAGTTTAAGTGTATTTTGTTCAAATGTGTTGTAGTTTAAGTGTATTTTGTTCAAATGTGTTGTAGTTTAAGTGTATTTTGTTCAAATGTGTTGTAGTTTAAGTGTATTTTGTTCAAATGTGTTGTAGTTTAAGTGTATTTTGTTCAAATGTGTTGTAGTTTAAGTGTATTTTGTTCAAATGTGTTGTAGTTTAAGTGTATTTTGTTCAAATGTGTTGTAGTTTAAGTGTATTTTGTTGTATTGTGTACTTACCTATCAGTGACTACGAGGGAGTGAGGTCAAGCTCTTTATGTCCCGCCTGCTAGCCTTGTTGCACCCGTTGTGTTTAAGCTAACTATTCTAACAATTACTATCTCTGTCGAACCTGTCCTAAAAATTGTGGATGGAGGTGGCTTCCACAACTTCTTCTCTTGGTGCATTCCACTTGTGGGCCCCCCGTACAGGGTACGAGTACCTCTGTACATTCCACTTGTGGGGCCCCCGTACAGGGTACGAGTACCTCTGTACATTCCACTTGTGGGCCACCCGTACAGGGTACGAGTACCTCTGTACATTCCACTTGTGGGCCCCCCGTACAGGGTACGAGTACCTCTGTACATTCCACTTGTGGGCCACCCGTACAGGGTACGAGTACCTCTGTACATTCCACTTGTGGGCCACCCGTACAGGGTACGAGTACCTCTGTACATTCCACTTGTGGGCCCCCGTACAGGGTACGAGTACCTCTGTACATTCCACTTGTGGGCCACCCGTACAGGGTACGAGTACCTCTGTACATTCCACTTGTGGGCCCCCCGTACAGGGTACGAGTACCTCTGTACATTCCACTTGTGGGCCCCCGTACAGGGTACGAGTACCTCTGTACATTCCACTTGTGGGCCCCCGTACAGGGTACGAGTACCTCTGTACATTCCACTTGTGGGCCACCCGTACAGGGTACGAGTACCTCCGTACATTTCATCGACCTATTTGCATTTCCAGCTTCCATTTGTGTCCTCTTGTCCCACTTTTTTTTTTTTTTTTTTTTTTTTTTTTTTTTTTTAAGATATATACAAGAGTTGTTACATTCTTGTACAGCCACTAGTACGCGTAGCGTTTCGGGCAAGTCCTTAATCCTATGGTCCCTGGAATACGATCCCCTGCCGCGAAGAATCGTTTTTCATCCAAGTACACATTTTACTGTTGCGTTAAACAGAGGCTACAGTTAAGGAATTGCGCCCAGTAAATCCTCCCCGGCCAGGATACGAACCCATGACATAGCGCTCGCGGAACGCCAGGCGAGTGTCTTACCACTACACCACGGAGACTGCTCTCAGCTTAAAGAGGCTGTCATTACCCTGGAAACACAAACCGTAACTGTCTCTATTTTCCGCTTGTTACAACTTGTAATAAAGTTGTTACATCTTGGCTTAACGTGTTTATGACGTATTAGAACGTTGTTACAATTTACTATATTGGTTGTTATAACTGGTTAGGAGGTGTTAAAACTTGTTCGAACGTTGTACCAACGTCGTAGTTTCGGTGTGTGTTTGGCGGAATACACACCTTGTCTATTCCCCTCAGTATCTTGTACACTGTTATAAGATTCTGCCAACTATACCAGTTTCAAGGATGCAACCCACAACAGTTGCCTAATTCTTGCTTACCTATTTACTGCGAAGTGAATAGAGGCAGCAATTGAAAGGAAACGTGTCCAATCGTTTCTGTCGTGGCCGGAAATCAAACCCGGGATCCTCGCCTTAGACCACCGTGGTGTTGTTTCATTGTTAGTTTGGCTCGGTCTAGCGTTGGATTGAAGACCTTTCCATCTTTGAAGGGTTTTTAAGGCTTTGACACTTTCTTACTGGCTTACCAATCACGTATATTATCGTGGTGAAAACAGTACAGTACTACAGTATAATCTCTTTGATTGTGTACACTGGACATATACATCACCTCCGTCTGTGTTTGTTATACATCACCTCTCACTGTGTGTGTGTTATACATCACCTCTCACTGTGTTTGTTATACATCACCTCTCACTGTGTGTGTTATATATCACCTCTCACTGTGTGTGTTATATATCACCACTCACTGTGTGTGTTATACATCACCTCTCACTGTGTGTGTTATATATCACCTCTCACTGTGTGTGTTATACATCACCTCTCACTGTGTGTGTTATACATCACCTCCCACTGTGTGTGTTATACATCACCTCCCACTGTGTGTGTGTTATACATCACCTCTCACTGTGTGTGTTGTACATCACCACTCACTGTGTGTGTTATACATCACCTCTCACTGTGTGTGTGTTATACATCACCACTCACTGTGTGTGTTATACATCACCTCTCACTGTGTGTGTTATACATCACCTCTCACTGTGTGTGTTATACATCACCTCTCACTGTGTGTGTGTTATACATCACCTCTCACTGTGTGTGTTATACATCACCTCTCACTGTGTGTGTTATATATCACCTCTCACTGTGTGTGTTATATATCACCTCTCACTGTGTGTGTTATACATCACCTCTCACTGTGTGTGTTATACATCACCTCTCACTGTGTGTGTTATACATCACCTCCCACTGTGTGTGTGTTATACATCACCTCTCACTGTGTGTGTTATATATCACCTCTCACTGTGTGTGTTATACATCACCTCTCACTGTGTGTTATACATCACCTCTCACTGTGTGTGTGTTATACATCACCTCTCACTGTGTGTTTATACATCACCTCTCACTGTGTGTTATACATCACCTCTCACTGTGTGTGTGTTATACATCACCTCTCACTGTGTGTGTTATACATCACCTCCACTGTGTGTGTGTTATACATCACCTCTCACTGTGTGTTATACATCACCTCTCACTGTGTGTGTTATACATCACCTCTCACTGTGTGTGTTATACATCACCTCCGTGTGTTTGTTATACATCACCTCTCACTGTGTGTGTGTTATACATCACCTCTCACTGTGTGTTATACATCACCTCTCACTGTGTGTGTGTTATACATCACCTCTCACTGTGTGTTATACATCACCTCTCACTGTGTGTTGTTATACATCACCTCTCACTGTGTGTGTTGTACATCACCACTCACTGTGTGTGTTGTACATCACCTCTCACTGTGTGTGTTATACATCACCTCTCACTGTGTGTGTTATACATCACCTCTCACTGTGTGTGTTGTACATCACCTCTCACTGTGTGTGTTATACATCACCTCTCACTGTGTGTGTTATACATCACCACTCACTGTGTGTGTTGTACATCACCTCTCACTGTGTGTGTTATACATCACCTCTCACTGTGTGTGTTATACATCACCTCTCACTGTGTGTGTTATACATCACCTCTCACTATGTGTGTTATACATCACCTCTCACTGTGTGTGTTGTACATCACCTCACTGTGTGTGTTATACATCACCTCTCACTGTGTGTGTTATACATCACCTCTCACTGTGTGTTTGTTATACATCACCTCTCACTGTGTGTGTTGTACATCACCACTCACTGTGTGTGTTATACATCACCTCTCACTGTGTGTGTTATACATCACCTCTCACTGTGTGTTTGTTATACATCACCTCTCACTGTGTGTTGTACATCACCACTCACTGTGTGTGTTATACATCACCTCTCACTGTGTGTGTTATACATCACCTCTCACTGTGTGTGTTATACATCACCTCTCACTGTGTGTGTTATACATCACCTCTCACTGTGTGTGTTGTACATCACCTCACTGTGTGTGTTATACATCACCTCTCACTGTGTGTGTTATACATCACCTCTCACTGTGTGTTTGTATACATCACCTCTCACTGTGTGTGTTGTACATCACCACTCACTGTGTGTGTTATACATCACCTCTCACTGTGTGTGTTATACATCACCTCTCACTGTGTGTGTTATACATCACCTCTCACTGTGTGTGTTATACATCACCTCTCACTATGTGTGTTATACATCACCTCTCACTGTGTGTGTTATACATCACCTCTCACTGTGTGTGTTATATATCACCTCTCACTGTGTGTGTTATACATCACCTCTCACTGTGTGTGTTATATACCTAAATACTCACCTCCGTCGACTTGAAGCCTATACCAACAGGTATAGGTAGAAGCCGACATCTTTCTCTCCAAAACTCTAAGTCTCTACAATTCACGATGTCCTCTCCTCACTAAGCAAGTAACTCCCAAAAGATTAAACAACCCCTGGGTCACAAGTGGCTTACTTAAATCAATTAACAAGAAACACGAATATGAAAAAATATAGAATAGGCCTAGGTACAAAAGAAGAACTTAAGAGATACTCATCAATGCTTACCAATGTAATACGAAGAGCCAAAGCATCCTTTTATGAGAATAGGTTTAAAGAAGCAAAAGGAAATATAAAAATTACATAGAAAGCATCCAAGGGTCTAAACAACAATCACATAACAAGCAGATAAAACTCTCCAAAGATGGTTACATATTTGCAACAGACTTAGATATTGCAACTGAATTCAATAGCTTCTTTTCATCAATTGGTGCTAACCTTGCCAGAAAAATCCCAGAGACCCAAATACATGTTGCTACATATCTCATCGGCAGCTATCCTAACTCTACTCCTTTTACCGGTCAGCCCGACAGACATTATAGCCATAGTTCAATCACTTAAAACCACAGCTGGGAACGTTAATGAAATACGATCTATGATAAATAAGAGTGCTGTTCCTGCTCTTGCACTACCCACAGCTTTGCTATTCAACAAATCTCTAGTATCATACTTTTCCTGATATCCTTAAAAAACAAGTGACGTCAGTTCATATAGGAGACGAGATAGCTGACAAAGCAATTACAGACCAATATCAAATCTACCCATACTTTCACAAATATTTGAAAAAATTATTTACAAACAGCTCTACTCCTACTTTGTAAAACTCAATATACTAAGTCCCTGTCAGTTTGGCTTCCGTTCCCAAAAAGTGTACCAATGATGCCATTATTAGCCTCCTTGATATAATCTTCTCAGCCCTTGACAAAAATGAGTTCCCAATTGGCCTTTTCATTGACCTGAGAAACACCTTTGATACTGTAAACCATAACTACCTCTTACTTAAACTTAATCACTATGGTATCCGAGGCCTTGCTCTGGACTATATTCGTTCCTCTGTCAGTGACAGACACCAATACATAGTCATCAATAGCATAACCTCCCCAACTATACCTTTGACAGTAGAGAGGTGTTACGGCCCTCTCGGGACGCAACGGGGTCCTTACTCTGATGTTGTTAGAGGAAGATATATGTATCCGTTCCCAAGCCAGTAGTAGCTATCAAGGGATGAGATCCGTGACGCAAGTAACTTAAAGGGAGTAGGGAAAGAAAGTTAAGAACTTAATATTATAATTAGTACCATCACCGTTTAAATATATAAAATAAAAGAGTGCACAAGGGGGAGGGGTATTAACACTTTACAAGGGGATTAATCCACAAATTAGTCTTCTGCTGAAGACTCTGGATCCAGAAGCTAGGTGCTGAGTCCGCGGTGCTTTCTTCGTGGCCTCACGACGTGTCCTCTGAGAATGCAGAGCCTACCCGGGCCACAGGTCAGCCAAAACACAGGTCCACTGGGGGCACCGCCGTGGAGGCCGTCAACCACACATCCAGCTGGTCTGCTGGCAGGTTCTGAGCCAACAAGGCTGGTACGGCCACTCCACGAACGATAAAAGGGGAACGCCCTAGACAGGAGCCTCGTGTGACAACACAAGTCACTCTCTTGTCTTCAGTACCCCAGTGGATGATCGTCTCCAACAGTCGGTCCCGGATAAATCCTTTTACTGCCACTCCACTGGCAGGCTAACACACCACAGTGTTCTTCCGGGGGGGCGACTTCTCAACAGCTGCAGCAAACTTCAAGGTATGGAGACTGGCTGCCTCGGGTAGACTGACTCGACTCCCACCACAGTAGTCCCAGGTCGACTCTGTAAGCAGACACGTCATCAATAACCGGGACACTAAAACACCTCACTTACGGGCTCGGGCACAAACACCTGACGTATCCAGTCCATAGATGGCGCTGTCGTTGGAGCACCACCTCACCAGAGGTCAGGAGCGGCGGTGTTGAGCGCTGAACCAGACTGGAAACTGGTCCTCGAGGCCAGTACACGCTGTCCTCACCAGGTGTCGTCGTCCGTTTGGCGGGGGTTTCGGGAGCTGACCCACAGATGGCGTGATTGTCACTGCTCCAGACTCGGACGCTGGATCCGGGTTCGTAACAAGAGGCCTCAGGGCAGCATCTTGGGACCTCTCCTATTTCTTATATACATTAATGACTTGCCAAATGTTTTCTAACATTCTTAAACCTATACTAGAGTTTAAGAAAGTTGACCCAATCGATTTGAGAATGGTCCAGGACGGACCGAAACGTCGTCGTCCCTTCACCTTCTAGTGTGTGGTCTGGTCAACATACTTTAGCCACGTTATTGTGATTCATCGCCTGCTAAAACCTATACTATTTGCAGACGATACTACCTTCATCTATCCTGACCCCAACCCCACCACACTAAATAATATTGTCAACAATGAATTAAAAAAACTCCACTCGTGGATGTCATCTAACAAATTTACACTAAACATAGAAAAGACCTACTACATTTTAGTTGGCCGTAAATCGTCAAATCAGATTCAACTTCAGATAGACAATGACAGACATTACCAATAAAAATGAAGGGACGTTCCTTGGGCTATACTATAGACAAGAGACTGAACTTCAGTACCCACATACAACACATAGCTAAAAAAAAAGTCTCAACAACGGTAGGTATACTTCATAAAATCAGATATTATGTCCCCCACTCTGTTGTCCTCGCATTATACTACGCACTAATCTATCCCTATCTTACATACGGTATCTGTGCATGGGGTTCAACCACTGCAAATTACCTCAAGTCTATCACCACTCAGGACAACATCTGCTATCAGAACTGTAACAAACTCTGTCTTCAGACAACACATTCCTCTATTTAAGTCCCTTAACATGCTAAAAATACACTCACTCCACACATTCTCATGTGCTATCTACATGTACAAAACCTTGTTCCTAAATGCTAATCTTCATCTCAAACTTTTCCTTGATAGATGTAATAGAACCCATGAGCACCACACCAGAAATATCTCTTTCATATACCCAGAGTCAGATTAAATCTTTGCAAACACTCCATGCAAATAAAACGACCCAGTCTTTGGAACTCACTCTCTGATGAATTAAAAAATTGTCCAACCGATCCCCTGTTCAAAAGTAAAATTAAAAGGTACCAATTTCCTCCTCATAGTTTCCTACCTTGTGCTCCAAACTCACACTGTATCTTGTACTACCCACTTCCCCAATATTAGTACTTAAGACATATATATCCTTATCAGTGTAATCACCTCTGTCAATTTATGTTGTAGTTATTAGTTAACATAAAAACCTTGTTACACTATACCCTTTCATCTTACCTGATATGTTAGATTAAGGACCTGCCGGAAACGCTATGCGTGTTAGTGCCTTTGAATGAATGTAAAAATACCAATCTTACGTAATCTCACCAACCCATTGTACCTTCTTGCAAATAAATTATTATTATTATTATTATTATTATTATTATTATTATTATTTATTATTATTATTATTATTATTATTATTATTATTATTATTATTATAACGTTACGCTTATATCGAGGTCCCTCCCCCTAGGGTCGAATTACTGACTATGCCCAGAATGCAACCCCACAAGCTGACTAACACCTGAGTACCTACTTGCTGCTAGGTGAACAGAGGCATTAGGTGATAGAATTACAATTTGTCAACTTGTATCAATATTTCGTAAATACCTTGCACGGTATAACGCCAATTATCGTTGCTTAGAATTTTCACATTACTTGAAGTTATAAGAATAACAACAGTTGGTGATTGCAGATAAATTAATGATCTCACAACTTTCATTCCAGCCTCTTACCATCTCCCCCAAGGCGACGGAAGGGCTTCCATATCATGTTACCAGCCTCATAGTTCACAACTGCACCGACTCCGTCACCATTACTCCAAAAGCCTTCGAATTTATGTACAACTTGGAAAGGATCACCTTCCAGTCCATCTCTCACCTCGCATTACAGCCCTCGAGTCTTCAGCTTCATCTCCTTTCTATAAACAATTTTACGCTTACGTTTGACTCTGTGTCAAGCTTATCACTGAAACAGAATGCCATCCAGCTCATTGATGATAATGGACTGAGACCAAAGAATATCATTATACGAAATACCTTCATTACAGACCTCAAAGAAATTGCAATAGAAGCTTCTCTCGGTACACTTCGACTAGAACACGTGACTTTATCTCAAACTCCAGCACCCAGAGCTATAAATGTTGGAGCCAAAGGTGCCTCAGTCTTCATTGATTTTCTGAATACCTCTTCCTATAAACTGAGTTCCGAATGGATTTTTGGAAATGTGTCACATCTTAGTATCGTTAACAGCAGCCTCACGCTGCTACCTAACGCCTTTGCTGGAGTGCACATGAAAGATGGTGCCCCGAGATCTCGACTTATCCTCCACAACAACACGTTTGGCGCCTCAGAGTGGCGGACGGCCAACACAAACACACCATCAGTCCCTCACTGCCGACAAGATCACTAAACATTAACCTTCCCTACAGTGGCATTGTTGTTGATGCTTCAAGTAACTGGATCAGCTGTAAATGCCAGGATATTGCATGGCTTTTGGAGAGTCCCAAGACTATGCTGAAGAGACGAATTAGAAAGTCCCTCAAGTGTAGAGAGGGTGATATAGACAGGAGTCTGGCCACCTGTGATGCTCCATCACTCGACAGCCTCGCCTCAGGTGTTGCTCCCAGTCTTCTCCCTGCTGTGTGTGTTGGGCTCACTATGCTCTTTCTTAATTATTCTTGTTAGGAATTATTGTTTAATTAATTAATCAAAATATTATCTGTACAGTACATATATTTTATTATTTTGTTAGTAATAATTAATTACTTTGAATATTGTAAAATATATGTATCCCCCTACATAGCTATATTACTCCATTTACACGTGTTAATAAATAAAATAAACGAAACATGTTCCATTTGTTAATATACTACAATTCCTTCATTTGTTTTGGAGGTGTATCCTTAATAGGGTTAAAATTCAGTAGCACAAGGCTGAATGTACCAGAAAAAGTTAACAATAAATACAGGCGGTCTGAGCTAAAATATAGATTAGGCAGCTGTATGCAAGTACATTAGGCTGTTATCATCCGTTTTTAAGAGGAAGAGCCAAGCGACATTGTGCTTACACCATACGCTAGCAAGTGGCTCTGAAGGACTTCGTGAAGTATCAACCTTCCAATTTGGCAGCCGGGTGCAGTGCTACTTGAAGTCAAAGACCTGTTGCCTAATTGCAAGCGACACTGCCGCTCTGAAGGCCGATAAGGCGATAGGAGAAAACGCTAAGGCATTCCGACTCGTCTGCCAGAATGAGTCTAGAGGTATCTTAATTATGGTATCTGTGCATGGGGTTCAACCACTGCAAACCACCTCAAGTCCATCATTACCAAGCAAAAATCTGCAATCAGAATAATAACAAATTCTGCTTTCAGTCAACACTCAGCCCCCTTGTTTAACTCCCTAAACATGCTAAACATAATCTCACTCCACAAATTCTCTTGTGTCAACTACATTTACAAAACCCTGCTCTTAAATGCAAATCCTGCTCTGAAACTCTTCCTGGACAGATGTAATAGGACCCATTATCACCACACCAGAAATAAATATCTCTTTGATATCCCCAGAGTCAAACTTAATTTGTGTAAACACTCTATGCAAATAAAGGGACCCAGTCTATGGAACTCATTCCCTATTGAATTGAAAAGCTGTTCAACTTTTGCATCATTCAAAAACAATACTAAAAAGTACCTAATTTCATCTTCATAGTTTTTTACCTTTTGCTTTAAAGCCAAATCTGTAACATGCTTGTGTCCTCAGCGGATGAAGAATGTGAGCGGGGAACATTACCCTTGGTCTCCATCCCATCTCTGCTTCCAGACGGGTGATAGAGCTGAATAGAAGCCAAGGAAGCCAAGGAACGATATTACATTGTATTCTTACATTGTACGGTTATTTACGACATTGTATTCTTAATATTATCCTTATTACAGTTACTGGATGCCAGTTCCCTGCCGTCGATTTCACTTTGCTCCTGTTCTAAAAGATGTTATTGCAATAGCCCCTGCTATTGCATTGCTCTTCAACAAGTCACTTGAACTCCAAACCTTTCCTGACATTCTAAAAAAAGCAAGAGTAACCCCTGTCCACAAATGTGGTGATCTCACAGATGTTAACAACTACAGACCTATATCAATCCTGCCTAACTTGTCAAAAATATTCGAAAAACTAATCTACAAGCAGCTTTACTCTTTTCTAGCCAAACACAATATACTTAGCTCTTGTCAATATGGCTTCAGACCCAAAAAAAGCACTAACGATGCACTTATTAGTATGGTTAACTTAATTCACGCAGCTCTTGATAAAAAGGAGTTTCCTGTTGGGTTATTTGTGGACCAGCGTAAGGCTTTTGACACTGTCAACCACCAAAACCTTCTTCTTAAATTACATCATTATGGAGTCAGAGGACACTCCCTGCAATACCTCAAATCTTATCTTACTGACAGGTTCCAGTATGTTTCTGTGAATAATACAATTTCTCCCACCCTACCCATCAACATTGGTGTTCCTCAGGGCAGCATACTTGGCCCTCTCCTCTTTCTCATCTACATTAATGACCTTCCAAATGCCTCCCAACACCTCAAACCAATTCTATTTGCTGATGACACAACCTTCATTTACTCCAGTCCTGACCCCCTTGCTCTAAATGCCACAGTAAATACTGAGCTAGAGAAAGTCCATCTTTGGCTAACCGCCAACAAACTCACCCTTAACATTGACAAAACGTTTTATATTCTGTTTGGCAATAAATCCTCTAATCAGATAAATCTCAAAATAAACAATACCCAAATTTGTAACAAATTAGATGGCAAATTCCTTGGCGTTCTCATCGACCACAAGCTGAATTTCCAGGGTCACATTCTAAATATATCAAAAAACGTTTCAAAAACTGTTGGCATTCTTTCTAAGATCAGATATTATGTACCCCGCCCTGCCCTGGTTACTCTCTATTACTCCCTCATCTATCCATACCTCAACTATGGTATTTGTGCTTGGGGTTCTACTACCCAAAATCATTTACGTCCTCTTATTACCCAACACAAAGCTGCTATTAGGACAATATCCAACTCTGGCCCCAGACATCACTCGGTACCCTTACTCAAATCTCTGAATATGTTAGATATTAAGTCACTGCACATTCTCTCTTGTGTATTATACATATATAAAACGCTGAACTGTAATGCCAATCCTGACCTCAAAAGCTTCATTGAAGGTTGTAACAGAACCCATGAGCACCACACCAGAAATAAATACAGTTTTGATATTCCTAGAGTACGACTTAATCAAACTAGAAATGCTCTACAAATCAAGGGACCCAGAATGTGGAATGATCTTCCCAACCATGTTAAAGACTGTGCCTCTCTCAACCAGTTTAAGATAAAAACTAAACACTACCTAATAAATTCCCTGTAACCTACCTTACCCCTCTATTGTCAACCCATGTCTGTTATTTTTTTTTTAATCAACACTGTCAACCTATTGTATTTGTGCTGCTTTTTCAGTCATGTTCCCCCTTCTTTTTTATCTTTATTTGTATTTGTTCTCAACACATTTTATTCTTTATGCTCAATTAGTATTAAGTTCTAGATATTACATCATTATGGAGTCAGAGGACACTCCCTACAATACCTCAAATCCTACCTTACTGACAGGCTCCAATATGTTTCTGTGAATAATACAATTTCTCCCACCCTACCCTTCAACATTGGTGTTCCCCAGGGCAGCATACTTGGCCCTCTCCTCTTTCTCATCTACATTAATGACCTTCCAAATGCCTCCCAACACCTCAAACCAATTCTATTTGCTGACGACACAACCTTCATTTACTCCAGTCCTGATCCCCTTGCTCTAAATGCCACAGTAAATACTGAGCTAAATAAAGTCCATCTGTGGCTAACTGCCAACCAACTCACCCTTAACATTGACAAAACCTTCTATATTCTGTTTGGCAATAAATCCTCTAATCAAATAAATCTCAAAATAAACAATACCCAAATTTGTAACAAATTAGATGGCAAATTCCTTGGCATTCTCATTGACCACAAGCTAAATTTCCAGGGACACATTCTAAACATATCAAAAAAAGTTTCAAAAACTGTGGGCATTCTTTCTAAGATCAGATATTATGTACCACGCCCTGCCCTGGTGACTCTCTATTACTCCCTTATCTATCCATATCTCAACTATGGTATTTGTGCTTGGGGCTCTACTACCCAAAATCACTTACGTCCTCTAATTACTCAACACAAAGCTGCTATTAGGACAATATCCAATTCTGGCCCCAGACATCACTCGGTACCCCTACTCAAATCTCTGAATATGTTAGACATTAAGTCACTGCACATTCTCTCATGTGTATTATACATATATAAAACGCTAAACTATAATGCCAATCCTGATCTCAAAAGCTTCATAGAAGGTTGTAACAGAACCCATGAGCACCACACCAGAAATAAATACAGTTTTGATATTCCTAGAGTACGACTTAATCAAACTAGAAATGCTCTACAAATCAAGGGGCCCAGAATGTGGAATGACCTTCCCAACCATGTTAAAGACTGTACCTCTCTCAACCAGTTTAAGATAAAAACTAAACACTACCTAATAAATTCCCTGTAACCTACCTTACCCCTCTATTGTCAACCCATGTCTGTTATTTTTTTTTTTTAATCAACACTGTCAACCTATTGTATTTGTGCTGCTTTTTCAGTCATGTTCCCCCTTCTTTTTTATCTTTATTTGTATTTGTTCTCAACACATTTTATTCTTTATGCTCAATTAGTATTAAGTTCTAGATATTAATGTTTTTCCTGCCCGAAACGCATTGCGTAATAGTGGCTTTAGGCATTGTATGTACTAGCTCTATCTATATATCGATCCATTAATGTAACATTACTTGTATGTATGTACCTTACCTGAAGAAACATATTTATTTATTATTTATTTATTTAAAACGTGAAGCAAACGCAATGCATAAATTGCAGTAACAAATTGCTGAGGGTAATTGACTCATAAATCAAGTGCAGGAATAATCTAAAGCCAGAGGCTTGCTCAATGCTAAATTGAGGAATAACTTTAGTCTTAATACACGTCATGACTGAAAGACTAAGGATATAACCAGTTATTTAAGTAAGCGTTTAGTTAATGATGGAGGAACGTAAATCACCAAAACAGGAGCGGGCTCCCGTTCACTAAATTGACATGAAAATACGAATTCTTTTACGAAAATAGATTTTTTTTTTTAAGGCAAGAGGAGTAAGCAATGCTATAAATTTCCTAAATTTGCCGCGTAATGAAACTAATCAAGCTGAAAGTCTAAATAAAGGAATATATTAAAATTGAACAGAATTAAATAATAAATGACCGCAATAATTAGAATTAAATCCATCACTCTTTGTAAAATCTCTTGTATGTATGTACTTTACCTAAATAAACATTTGATTTGATTTGCGAGGGCAGGCGAAGTGAGGGCAGA
Source organism: Procambarus clarkii (assembly GCF_040958095.1). Taxonomy (NCBI): domain Eukaryota; kingdom Metazoa; phylum Arthropoda; class Malacostraca; order Decapoda; family Cambaridae; genus Procambarus; species Procambarus clarkii. The sequence continues at coordinate 13,829,688 of NC_091229.1, forward strand.
GCCCCTCTTTACCCCAGTATTTATATGGCCCCAGACTGCCCGCGCAACGCCGCGGGACGCGCTGTGCAATTGTTTCTTTCTTCCCCATCAGAAACATCCCCGCTTGCGAAGCAGTGGCCATTATGTCTCAATTTTTCACTTCCTTGGATATACTGTACAGTACAAAAAGATAGGATAAAAATAAACCAGTAATATTTCTTTCATTATATTTTTCATTTAAATAACTGCAAGTTTTCATGAATTAATGTTTTTTCGACTACCTAACGTAACATTTTCAGCTACCTAACCTAACCTATAAAGATAGGTTAGGTAGGGTTGGTTAGGTTCGGTCATATATCTATATTAATTTTAACTCCAATAAAAAAAGAATTGACCTCCTACATAATGAAATGGATAGCTTTATCATTTCATAAGAAAAAAAATAGAGAAAATATATTAATTCATGAAAACTTGGCTTATTAGGCAAATCAAATCGGGCATTGCATAGTAGGCTGAAAAGTGCGTTCTGGCTACTAGGTACGACATATATATATATATATATATATATATATATATATATATATATATGTCGTACCTAATAGCCAGAACGCACTTCTCAGCCTACTATTCAAGGCCCGATTTGCCTAATAAGCCAAGTTTTCATGAATTAATGTTTTTTCGTCTACCTAACCTACCTAACCTAACCTAACCTAGCTTTTTTTGGCTACCTAACCTAACCTTACCTATAAATATAGGTTAGGTTAGGTTAGGTAGGGTTGGTTAGGTTCGGTCATATATCTACGTTAATTTTAACTCCAATAAAAAAAAATTGACCTCATACATAGAGAAAAGGGTTGCTTTATCATTTCATAAGAAAAAAATTATAGTAAATATATTAATTCAGGAAAACTTGGCTTATTAGGCAAATCGGGCCTTGAATAGTAGGCTGAGAAGTGAGTTCTGGCTACTAGGTACGACATATTATATATATATATATATATATATATATATATATATATATATATATATGTCGTACCTAATAGCCAGAACGCACTTCTCAGCCTACTATTCAAGGCCCGATTTGCCTAATAAGCCAAGTTTTCATGAATTAATGTTTTTTCGTCTACCTAACCTACCTAACCTAACCTAACCTAGCTTTTTTGGCTACCTAACCTAACCTTACCTATAAATATAGGTTAGGTTAGGTTAGGTTAGGTAGGGTTGGTTAGGTTCGGTCATATATCTACGTTAATTTTAACTCCAATAAAAAAAAATTGACCTCATACATAGAGAAAAGGGTTGCTTTATCATTTCATAAGAAAAAAATTATAGTAAATATATTAATTCAGGAAAACTTGGCTTATTAGGCAAGTCGGGCCTTGAATAGTAGGCTGAAAAGTGAGTTCTGGCTACTAGGTACGACATATATATATATATATATATATATATATATATATGTATATATATGTATATATATATATATATATTATATATATATATATATATATATATATATATATATATATATATATATATATATATATATAGTGTGTGTGTGTAATTACCTAAGTGTAGTTACAGGATGAGACAGTCTTCCCAGCACTCTTTGTCATATAACGCTTTGAAACTACTGACAGTCTTGGCCTCCACCACCTTCTCACCTAACTTGTTCCAACCGTCTACCACTCTATTTGCGAAAGTGAATTTTCTTATATTTCTTTAGCATCTGTGTTAAGCTAGTTTCAATCTATGACCTCCTGTTCTTGAAGTTCCAGGTCTCAGGAAATCTTCCCTGTCGATTTTATCAATTCCTGTTACTATTTTGTATGTAGTGATCATATCACCTCTTTCTTCTGTCTTTTAGTTTTGGCATATTTAATGCCTCTAACCTCTCCTCGTAGCTCTTGCCCTTCGGTTCTGGGAGCCACTTAGTAGCATGTCTTTGCACCTTTTCCAGTTTGTTGATGTGCTTCTTAAGATATGGGCCAACTTCTGTTGTTGGGCACCACACAACAGCTGCATATTCTAGCTTTGGCGTAACAAAAGTCATGAACAATTTCTTTAGTATATCACCATCCATGTATTTAAACGCAATTCTAAAGTTAGAAAGCGTAGCATAGGCTCCTCGCACAATATTCTTTATGTGGTCCTCAGGTGATAGTTTTCTATCTAGAACCACCCCTAGATCTCTTTCTTTATCAGAATTCTTTAAAGATTTCTCACATAATGTATAGGTTGTGTGGGGTCTATGTTCTCCTGTTCCACATTCCATAACATGGCATTTATTAACATTAAATTCAATTTGCCAAGTGGTGCTCCATATACTTATTTTATCCAGGTTTTCTTGAAGGGCATGACAATCATCTAAATTTCTTATCCTTCCTATTATCTTAGCATCATCAGCAAACATGTTCATGTAATTCTGTATACCAACTGGTAGATCATTTATGTAGACAATAAACATCACTGGTGCAAGAACTGAACCCTGTGGTACTCCACTTGTGACATTTCTCCAGTCCGATACATTGCCTCTGATTACTGCCCTCATTTTTCTATCAGTCAGAAAATTTTTCATCCATGTTAGAAGCTTACCTGTCACGCCTCCAATATTTTCCAGTTTCCAGAACAACCTCTCTATGTGGAACTCTGTCGAATGCCTTTTTTAGGTCCAGATAGATGCAGTCAACCCAACCATCTCTTTCCTGTAATATATCTGTTGCTCGATCATAGAAACTGAGTAAATTTGATACACAGGATCTTCCAAATCGAAAACCATACTGTCTGTCTGAAATTATATCATTTCTCTCCAGGTGTTCTTCCCATTTAGTTTTAATTATATTTTCCAATATTCCAATTCCAATTTTTTCCAATAATGTGTGTGTGTGTATGTATAATTGTGTTGTTGAATATGACCGAAAGTCATAGTCTTTCTGCCCCTCTCCTTACTGCTATTGTTGTTTCTCGCATCTTTGTATTGCTTGTATGTTTGGGCAATTTTTCCCTTTTTCCTAGTTCTGCATCTCTGCTTTAGTATAAATTTTGTTGTGCCATTATCATATATTTCACAAAACTTGACATACATCTCATTTACTTCATGTCCTAACAGCAAGTGTTTGTCAAATTCCTTAAGGAAATATCTGAGTTCCCCATAATGACCTCTCCACAAGTCAGGTTTTTCAACTGCTTCAAGCTCATTTTCTTCCACATTATAATGCATTGCATACTTTATTCCCAAA